>NC_048299.1:40550027-40640847 GCF_013100865.1 Trachemys scripta elegans | reverse complement strand
AGTGCCCGGCCGGGGGCACAGGGTCCGGAGGCATAGGGGCTGCCCAAAGCCCGAGCGCTACCGGCTTCACGGGTTTGCCCGGCAGCCTCCAGACCCTGCGCCCCCAGCTGTGCTGGGGAAGTGCCGGCCGGGGGCGCAGGGTCTGGCGGCTGCCCGGCAAACCGTGAAGCCGGTAGCGCTTGGGCAGCCCTTTTCGCGTGGCTGGGAGGGAGGAAGGGGAGTTAGGGCGGGGACTTTGGGGGAATGGGCGGAGTAGGGGTGGAGTTGGGGCGGGGATGGGCGTGGGAAAGGGGCGGGGCCAGGGCCCGTGGAGTGTCCTCTTTTTTTATTTTTTAAATATGGTAACCCTAATAGTTGTGTCTGATGGCATTTAGGAGGTCTGAGAGTAGATGGGTGGTAGAGGGCCAGGTGGAGCCAGATTGTTCAGGACTGCTCAGGAGCAAAAGGGAGCTGTGCCTTCATGTTCCATAGAACCACCAAGAATCCTCTGGGAGTGGTTATCTTGGCGTGCTTAAGAAAAGCAACTGGTGGAAGCAGGAACCTGCCCACTTTTAAGACAACTGCTAATTTCCCTCTTACTTCAAATCAGACTAAAAATGATACCTTCAAAACTAAAATTGCACTTAAACATTCATCACTAGATTAGACATTCATTTTTAGTGCACCGCCACCCAATTATAAAAGTCATGACTGACTGATACACAGTGACAGCAAGATAACTTCACAGGAAAAAAGGTGAATAAGCAGCTTATTATTAACTTAGTACACTTACTTATTAGACGGAATATGAAATTCACTGGTTCAGAGTATTATCATTTCACCTGGATGTGCTGTATACATGTAGAATTTCTATCACTGTATCTTGACCACCTAGAAATCCAATTCTTATACAGGTCACAATTTTAAAAAACTAGTAGAAAACCATTACTGAACAATAACAAATTTTGAAGTTGCAGTCAGCAATAAAATATTTTGAAATATTAAGTAAATTCATGTAATTGAAAATGTTATTTCACCACCATCATGTGGGCTTCTGGGAAAACTGAAAAGACAAGCCAGCCAGAGACGCCAACTACTCTACCCAGAAACAGACAAAGCAAAGACTGCTGTACTGGAGGGTTTGTAATGGAACTGCTCAGTGCAACAAAAACACCACCACTCAAAGGACTGCAGGCTGGGAACTTGCTTTTTTATTCAACAGCATCACAACCAAGTGTTTGGGAGAGGGCATGAGAGGGGGTACTCTCACTGACAACACAGGAAGGAGGGAGGGGTAGAGGATGGCTCCATCCCTTAATATTCTGCAATAACTGTAATGCAGTTAACCCCATGATGACCACTTTACTGTAAAGAGCAGCAGGTAAAAGGGGGCTCCCCAGACAGGGCCACCCTCCTCACCTCCAGGGAATGACCAAGAACTGTTCAGTGCTTACAGAGTTGGAAGGTGTAAGAGTGTTGTTTTACGTATCAAATATGCTCAGTTTATAAATCATTGAGAAAGAACTGAGAAACACCCAAAATGGCATTTTAAAGTTCTTTTTCAGAGTAGAATTGCACTTTCAGGCATATCATGACTCAGACCAACATTTTTTCCAATAATATTCATCGAAAAGCACTGTTTACGCTTTGAAAACATGAACTTAACCTGCTCATAGCACAAACTGGTAGTTCCGATTCCTACTAGGAAACAGTTTGTCTCAAGAAGTCACCACTGCACAGATGGCTTGACTAGGGTTGCCAACTTTCTAATCGCACAAAACCAAACACCCTTACCCTGCCCCAAAGCCCCACCCCACCCCTTCTCCAAGGCCCCACCCCCACTCAGTCCACGCACATGCACACACACCCCGCCATTGCTCGCTCTCCCCCACCTTCACTCACTTTCACTGGGCTGGGACAGGGGGTTAGGGCGCAGGAGGGGATGCGGAGTGTGGGCTCTGGGAGGGAGTTTAGGTGTGGGAGGGGGCTCAGGGCTGGAGCAGTGTGTTGGGGTGTGGGAGGGGATGCACGCTCTGGGCAGCACTTACCGCAGCTGCCTGAGGTTTGTCCCTGCGGCTCCTAGGCGGAGGCATGGCAAGGCAGCTCTGAGTGCTGCCCTGTCCCACAGGAACTACCCCTGCTGCAGGGCCGACGCTCAGGGCAAGGGGAATGTGCAGAGCCCTCATAGCCACCCCTGTGCCTAGGAGTCAGACATGCCGGCCACTTCCGGGAGCGACCGGGCATTCCAGTCGAAAACCAGATGCCTGGCAACCCTGAGCTGGACTCGTAGTCCTGATTCATTTTATGAGAACCAGAAACCCTTTCTTTACCTGCAGAAAGATTCTACTGTCCTTCAGATAGCATAAACACTTATTTCCCTTCTGAAAAAATATGGTGTGTCTTTTGTAGACAGACAACTCAATACTTCCACAGGTCCTTTTACATTTATTCAATACATCCTTGTTATAAACAACTGCAGGAGTGCTTACAGTCTATCTTCTTCTTCTCCAAGGAGGGGTAGGGGAGAAGGAAGAGAGGTTTATGCCCCTTCCCTGGAAAGAGTGATTGGTAGGAGAGCCCAGGCCCTCCACCTCCACCAGATGCCAATCCAAGGCCCTACAAGAGGCAATAATAGCAAACACTCTGGAGTGCTTTGGGGCTGCCTTCCTAGGCCACTTCCTACCATTTTCTTCTCACAAGGCCTCAAAGTATTTCCCTTAAAGTCCAATAGAAAATAACAAAAACAACTGAATGTTCAGTCCAGGTCAGCTCAGCTAGTAGCCCCATTTCTTGCACACTAGCCCCAGCTGCACACTGATCCAAGTTCCTGGGCTGCACCCCACTCAGGGTCAGTCACACTCTCCCTCTATCCAAGGTTTCATGCAAGCAACAGTCCCTGATCAACCCAGCTATAGTCAGGCTCCTGGCACAAGACTCAGCCCCAAGCCCAAAAGAGAAAGTTCGCAGCTACCTCTCACTTTAGTCTCCACCCTGGACCTTCTCCTGCTCCTTCTCTTACGAACCCTTCCCTTGCAATAGGATTTATTTGTGCCCTTGCTCAAGAGTTCTCAGGATAGATCTGTTTTCCTATTCTGTCTGTCCCCCTTTCGAGCTGTCTGGCTCCCTTTTAAAAAGCTTCTCCACCAGCTAGAGAAGACTCTGCAGGTGCAGAGAAGCAGAATCTCCTGGGCCCAGAACTGCTCCTGAAACCCCCCTGTCCCAGTGTGGGTTTATACATCCAATCACAATCACATGACCACTGCATGGAAGGCAAATATTGAATAGTTCAAAGTTTCATTATCTATTTAGAACAGGGATTTTCCACATGGAAATTGCAGCTCTGTAGGATAACTTTTGGGATGTTCATTAGACATGAGACTAGCCAAGGACATTCAAGACTTGGATTCTACTGATGGACACAAACATTCAAAACAAACTGAAAATCTTTTTGCCCACACACTTCACAGAAAGACTTCTAGTGTTAGTTCTCCTGATCTGGTTGCGTGTAGCAGCTGCCATATCTTCTGACACTCTGACATGATGTGATTACTAGCAATCTGACATTGATAGAAATGTAACTATACTTCAGTTTTACATCAGCAAAACTCAATGTAAAAAACACTTGGTTTCCATTTAAACTTTGAGCATATACACCTCTATCCCGATAGAATGCTATCCTTGGTAGCCAAAAAAACTCTTACTGCGTTATAGGTGAAACCACGTTATATTGAACTTGCTCTGATCCGCCAGGAGCGCCCCCCGCCCGAGCACTGCTTTACCGCGTTATATCTGAATTAGTGTTATATCGGGTCACATTATATCGGGGTAGAGGTGTATTCACTGAGCCTAGTGCACACTCCATTTTTTTTTAAAATCGAAAACAAAGGGTATAACAACTAGAAAATAGAGAATTATTAATGTACCTTTCAGACGATGGCTTAAAATCTGTTCCAAAATGGCTGCAAAATTATTAAATTCAGGGGAAGAATCATCTATAGTCTCAAAACAGGAACGATCAATCAGAGTCTTCACAGAGAACCTAGAAGAGAAGAATGGGATACCAATTTTATAGATAGAGAAACAAAACTATACCAGCTAGCACAATTTTTTTTTAAATAAAATACAAACTGGAAGTGATCAAGATGTTCAAGTTATAACATGTATGGTTCTCATTTACCTAAAGTACAACAAGAAGTAACCTAGAAAATATTGTAAATCATCATCATCACCACTAGTCTTACACTTAAAGCTTTAATAGATTCACAGATTCCAAGGCCAGAAGGGACCAGTGTGATCAACTAGTCTGACCTCTTGTATAAACACAGGGCATAGAACTTGCCCAAAATAACCCCAGAGCAAATCTTTTAGGAAAAAAAATGCAATGATGATTTAAAAGTTGTCAGTAAGGGAGAATCCACAATAACCCTTGGTAAATTATCCCAATGGTTAATTATCCTCATTGTTAAACTGAAAATGGAAATAAGGTGTAAATTTATGTCTAGATTCAACATCCAAGTCTAATGGATCATATTATGTATTTCTTTGCTAGACTGAAGAATTATTACATATTCATTTGCCATGTAGATACCTATACATTGTAATCAAGTTGCCCATTAACCTTCTCTTTGTTAAGATAAATAGATGGAGCTTTGAGGCCATTTCTAATTCTTTAATCATTCTCATGGCTCCTTTGAACACTCCAATTTATCATCAACATCATTCTTGAATTGTGGAGACACCAGAACTGGACACTGTATTCCAGCAGCAATCATACAAGTGCCAAATGCAGAGGTAGAATAACATCTCTACTCCTACTCAAGATTCTCCCTTTTACGCATCCGATCGCATTAAGCTTTTTTGGCCGCAGCAGCATACTGAGATAATCAGCTGATTATCTACCATAACCGCCCCCCCCCAATCTTTTTCAGATTAATGGCCTCCCAAGATAGAGACCCCATGAGGTAAGCATGGCCTACATTCTTTGTTCACAGATGTATACATTTACTAGGGCTGTCAAGCAAAAAAAATAATTGTGATTTATCGCACTGTTAAACAATAATTGAATACCATTTATTTAAATATTTTTGGATGTTTTCTACGTTTTCAAATATATTGATTTCAAGTACAACACAATACAAAGTGTACAGTGCTCACTTTATTTTTGATTACAAGCATTTGCATTGTAAAAAAACAAATCGTATTTTTCAATTCACCTAATACAAGTACAGTAGTGCAATCTCTTTATCGTGAAAGCTGAACTTACAAATATAGAATTAGGTACAAAAAAACTGCATTTAAAAATAAAACAATGTAAACTTTTAGAGCCTGCAAGTCCACTCAGTCCTACTTCTTGTTCAGCCAAGCGCTAAGACAAATAAGTTTGTTTACATTTGCAGGAGATAATGCTGCCTGCTTCCTGTTTACAATGTCACCTGAAAGTGAGAACAGGTGTTCTCATGGCACTGTTGTAGCTGGAATCGCAAGATATGTACGTGCCAGATGCGCTAAAGATTCATATGTCCCTTGATGCTTCAACCACCATTCCAGAGGACATGCAACCATGCTGATGACTGGTTCTGCTCGATAACAATCCAAAGTAGTGCGGACAGATGCAGGTTCATTTTCATTATTTGAGTCGGATGCCACTAGCAGAAGGTTGATTTTCTTCTTTGGTGGTTTGGGTTCTTTAGTTTCCACATCGGTGTGTTGCTCTTTTAAGACTTCTGAAAGCATGCTCCACACCTTGTCGCTCTCAGATTTTGGAAGGCACTTCAGATTCTTAAATGTTGGGTGGAGTGCTGTAGCTATCTTTAGAAATCTCACATTGGTGCCTTCTTTGCGTTTTGTCAAATCTGCAGTGAAAATGTTCTTAAAATGAAGAACATGTGCTGGGTCATCATCTGAGACTGCTATAACATGAAATATATGGCAGAATGAGGGTAAGAGAGCAGGGGGACATACAATTCTCCCCCAATGAGATCAGTCAAACTTAATTAATGCATTAAGTAACAAGCATCATCAGCATGGAAGCATATCCTCTGGAACGGTGGCTGAAGCATGAAAGAGCATACCAATATTTTGCACTGAAGTACTTACCTTGCAATGCCAGCTACAAAAGAGCCATGCAAATGACTGTTCTCACTTTTAGTGACATAAGAAGAGGGTAGCATTATCTCCTGTAAATGTAAACAAACGTATTTGTCTTAGTGCTTGGCTGAACAAGCAGTAGAACTGAGTGGACTTGTAGGCTCTAAAAGTTTAGATTGTTTACATAACTGCACTCAAAAACAAAACAAAAATAAAAAAAAATCTACATTTGTAAGCTTCACTTTCACGACAAAGATTATATTACAGTGCTTGTACGAGGTGAACTAAAAATACTATTTCTTTTATTATTTTTAAAGTGCAAATATTTGTAATCACAAATATACACTTTGATTTCAATTACAACACAGAATACAATATATGAAAATGTAGAAAAACATCCAAAATATTTAATAAATTTCAATTGGTAATCTACTGTTTAACAGTACGATTAAAACTGCAATTAATCGCAATTAATTTTTTTTTACTTAATCACCTGAGTTAACTGCGATTGACAGCCCTAACATTTACATTTAACCATATTAAAATGCATGCTGTTTGCTTGCGCCCAGTTTACCAAGCGATCCAGATCGCTCTGAATCAGTGACTTGTCCTCTTCTTTATTCACCACTCCCCCAATTTCTGTGTCATCTTCAAACTTTAACAATGATTTAATGTTTTTTCCCCTAGATCATGGATAAAAAAAAATGTTAAATAGTTTAGGGCAAAGAACTGATTATTGATGGACTCCACTGGAAAAGACACCCACTTGATCACAATTCCCTATTTACAATTACATTTCGAGACCTATCAGTTAGCCAATTTTTAATCCATTGAATGTGTGCCACGTTAAAAAAATAGAATGATATAAATTATCAAAATGTTGTATTGTACCAAGTCAGGCACCCAATAGACTTCTATTACATTTATCACCCAAACTTGACACTATTATAAGTTTGACAGGATCTATTTTCAACAACCCCATGTCAATTTGCATTAATTACATTACCCTCCTTTAAATCTTTATTAATCGAGTCCCACATCAGCTGTTCCATTATCTTGCCCGGGACTGATGTCAGGCTGACAGGCCTATAGTTACCTGGGTCATCCTGTTTACCCTTTTTAAAAATTGGTACAACATTAGCTTTTCTCCAGTCTCCTGGAACTTCCCCAGTGCACCAAAACTTATTGAAAATCAACATTAATGGTCTAGTGAGCTCCACAGCCAGCTCTTTTAAAACTCCTGGATGCAAATTATCTGGACCTGCTGCTTTAAAAACGTCTAACTTTAGTAGCTTTTGTTTAGCATCCAAAAATACTAGTGGAAGGGGAAAAAAGTTATCAACCTCATATGATGCGACTGTATCACCTGTTTTCCCCCCCCCCCCCCAGAGACAGGACATGAATGTTTATTGAACACTTCTGCCTTTTCATTGATAATTCTATCATTTCCATCTAGTAATGGACCAATACCATTGTCAGGATTCCTTTTGTTCCCAATATATTAAAGCCACCCCACACCTTCTTATTGTCCTTAACACTGCTGGCCATAGATTTTGCATTGTGTCCTTTTTCTTCCCTTATCAGTTTTCTACAATTCCTAACTTCTGAGTTACATTCATTATTATCAATTTCCCCTCTACCCCCTAATTTGTTTTTATGTAATTTAAATTTATGTATTTATTATAGCTGTGTTCACTTCCCCTCCAAACCAGGTCTGTTTTTAAACCAGCACAACATTCTTCCTAGATTGTGGCTTTTTGGCCATCTAATAAGGTGTTCTTCAAAGGATTACCAATTATAATTCACATTTTTCTGATTAAGTTCTTCCTCCCAGCTGATTTGGCTTAATTGTTTTCTGCTTTGTGAAACTGGCCCTAATACAGCACCAAGTATATTACTGATCTGGACTTGATTGTGCTTGCACATTATAAATGTGACGAAGTCATGACCACTTGTACTTAAGCAACCTTTAATTTTTCGTTCCGTGATCAGTTTCTCTTTATCTGTTAAGAAAGGGTCTAAAAGAATTCCCTCTTGTTGGCTGCAACACTTTTTGAGTTATGAAACAGTCATCTCTAATGTTTGGAAATTCCAAGGATGTTTTAGTATTTGCAACGAGACCTCCAACATATGTCACTCAAATTGAAGTCCCCCATAATCATGCAGCTTTTTTCCCTACACAGTAGAGTTAGTCATTTAAGCTGGAGTCATCCTGTTCCCTAGTGTGATTTGGTGGTGTGTAGCTGGCACCAACTAACACTGCATCTTGTGTTATGTTTGCCAGAACATTGATCTGGAATATCAAGTGTGGTTTTCCTAAAGGTCCTTTTGGCAGTCTCAAACACGTTGATGGTGAATTCTTACAGATCAGTTGAAAGGGCAGAGATGTTGAATATTTAAGAGAGACATCCTTTCTCCAACTTGTTCTTCTCAGGAAAGAGACTGTATCATGCCTAGCACAATAGAGCCAATAACATTTGTTGGGGACTGTAGACACCACCAGGACACAAGCAATTACAATACTAATTTACAAAACCAAAAAGGAAATTATGAATTATAAATTTTACACTGCCCCAAGGCAATTTTATATCCCTCACATCTCCATCCTCACCCCTGACACCCCCAGTCTCATCTGAAGTTTCTAGAGCTGTTTTATGCCACCTCAATCCCTCAACTCACCCTACAGGGACCAGGGTGGGGGGGTGAGAATCTGATCATCTGACTCCAGTTTAGTCTAAAGCAGATCTCACGGATTGATATAGACTCAGTATTCTCCAAAATAGGACTTTATAGTTTGAGAATTTTGTTAGGCAAATTGCTGGGAACTTGAAATAAACTTGGTTTTCAGAAAACAATCTGTTGACCCTCCTTCAAGGGCAACCAAAGGATCCTAGTCGCTGAAATCTACATTTCTGCTAGGAAAAAAAACAGGGAAGAGATTCCTATTTCAAATTCATCCTTTCACCTTGTATTCTATTGGATTTCCTCAGCAAGACACCAGAGTCATCTTGCTCAAACGATTAGCCTGAGCAGTGGACCAGCTTCCCACACCTTCCACTGGATTTCCTGAGCAACACAGATAGCCCATGCCACCAGACTAATTGAGCCAGATCACCATCAATAGCTAGAATCTGCAGGAAAGCTAAGCCTGAATTTCTCTTCTCTGGGTTCCTCTGTGCATGCTACAGTGGCCTAGGCTAGATTACCACTTTATTGGGCCTGCAGCAATTTTCACAGTGCAATGCAGAGGAGAGTGTTCTTAGTAGTTTATACCACTAGCCAACCAGCAGACAATTCAAATGGCTGTAATCTCACAGAAAAAGGTCAGTATTAAGGAAAAAAGTATTCCAAACATGGCATAGCTATAACACCACTGCAACAGTCCCTAGCTGCACACAATGTTCTTTAAGCAAGACAAGGTTCCCAAACACCTTCTGTACAGCTCTTCTAGTGTCCTACGATTTCAACCTTTGGAGACATCATTGTCTTCCTTCAGGGTAGTCATGGACTGGACCAGCAATAAATAGCTGTAGATGTGGTTGCATTTTCCAACCTGAAGACGACCTTCTGAGTCCTTATTAAGATGTTTAAGCCAGAAGGAGACCTGGAAGATTGTCACCATCTTTTCCTTGCAACCTCTTCTATCCTTGCAGCAGGATGAAAAGGAATTTCTCCCAAATTTCTTAAGTCAATTGCAACAGAGCTCATGAACCTTATTTGGGATATATCCAGGCCAAGAGGCTTAAGTTAATAATGTCTCAACAAGAGAGGATTCCAAGTTTAGAGATTATTTTAAAAAACACAGAAGGACGCTGCTAGACATGTTTATAACAGTGTAGCAGCAAAAACATCACAATTATTCTTCTTCACTATCACCTTTCAAAAGGCCAGGAAAAAAAAAAAAAAAAAAAAGAAGAAGTCAGGTAACTAGTACATACATACATACTGTGGAAATTTTCCTCTGTTCTTAAGTGATCTGAAGCCACACTAAACACTGCCAGGTTCCCATTACATCAGTATTTTGACTTTATACCGAGAGGTGACAAGTTGAGATTCCGTAAGCCATGAAACTTGATTTACCATAAAGGTAACTCAGGATCAATGTTACCAAGTTTCAATATTTCTGATTCACATAGTACAAATGGGAATAGAGTAATGTCTTGGCTACTAACAGCCAACTGAGGAAGTCCTGCATCAAAGCTACTTATCTCAGGCTGAAAAGCACAGATGGCTTAATTGTTTATGGGACAACTCTGTCTATACTGGACAAACAGGGTTTGAGTTATGATCCTCACTTCAAGGCTTCTGAGTATTGGGGGAAGGGGTCCAGCTTTGTGAGGCAGCTCTGAGCCAAGATAATGTATCAAAAGTTCAATACCTTGACTATCAGGATTGAAGCAGCTAGAATTGATGGCACCTAGTAAGGAGGCTTGACAAACAATGATTATTCTATTTAACATATGCAGCGTTGTTGTAGCCATGTCAGTCCCAGGGTATTAGAGAGTCAAGGTGGAGGACCAACTTCTATTGGTGAGAGAGAAGACTTCGAGCTATAGAGCTCTTTTCCAGGTCTCATTACCTCAGCCACTTGTGTCTCTATTCTATTTAATAACAGTCACAGAACAGATCTCACCTTGGAAACACAAGCACTATGGAGCAGTACTTGCCCACTGTCACTTGCCGTACATGCGACAGTATTAATTCTGTGAAGAAGCATTGTTACATCAACTCCTGTACATGGAGTTTTAGCTTTGTGATGCAATTCTGCTCAAGAGTCACCAGTCTTGAGCTCTGAAGCATCAAAGCTACTTGCACCAATGTGTGGAAATGCAACAGTATCTCGAGACAACATTTTCACAAGAAATTGGAATTCATGCACCTTATCACTTATAGTTGAGGCTCTACACCAATGCCATTTACCTTAAACTCCATGGTCTTGAAAGGTGGTTCACCTTGAGTGAAAGATGGTTCTGTGTTGAAATGTGGACTTCGGATCCAAGGGTGGTTCACTGCTGATGTTTGTCTGCATTGAAACCTCTCTCTACAGAGCAGAGATGTAAGGCTACACTTTGGATGCCAGCTAGGCATTTGCTTTAAGACAAACATCTTCAAAGCACTCTAAGCATCTCAATGTAATATACTTAGAATCCTCAGCTGATACCATCTCAGGGGTTCAATGCACCCTGTGTCAAAGAGTTGATCAACATTGGCACATGGTTTTCACATTCAAAAGAGGAATCTATACAGATGTCCCAAACCTTGATGCTTTTCCTTTGTGGAACCTCTAACAAGAAGTGGTGTATGGCCACACTATGTATACTGGATCAAATATCTAAAAAAACTGAGGCAGATACCTTTAGAATAATCCAAGCAAGCAAACAGGAGTCTAATTTTTGAAGGCCCTCTCCAGAGAGTTTGAGTATTGTGTCCACAATAGGGAGAGAGACCCCAATATAATCCTGTAAGACTCTTCACCGCTGAATATCACTTCTGTTTTATCTTCCCTTTATAGATTTGAGATAAGAACACAGAAGACAATCTCCACCTTATAGGGGAAAGTTGATAACTTTGTCAAAGAACTTGATGCTTCCAGCTGGGCATCAAGGCTGTGAAATCTCAACACACACTGAGACAATATTACCAGCAAAGCATTGAGGCTATTAACAGATCTCCAAATTTTAAACACACTTAAAATTATGATGGTTTTTAACATTTAAGTTGTCTTCCCGCAACCTTTTCAATTTATTTGAAAAACCATCCCTTGCAAAACTTTAAATGTTCAGAACTATACATATATAGCACTACAAGTAGTGGGGCCTAACTTTTACAGCAGGAGGCGAGAGAAACCTAAAGACTACTCTGCCTGAAAATTCTCAGACCAACCCTATGCACTCTATTGTGATCATGGTAGAGAGGAGTCAGCCTGTTTGGGGAAGGAATTGTTTTCATGGACCTATGCAAAAATGTGAGGGTCAATAGTTATTTTCTTATATGAAAATAATGTGACAGTACTATCTTATCTGACTGTGAGCCTGCATGTGTCATGATAAATACTATCTACAATATTAGAAATCGGATTTTAAAAGTTTCTAAATAACTATGTAATCCCTCTATATTCTGTGTTAATTAGTTAATGAAGAACAAGCATAGAAAAATTGGCAGCAAAAGGGGCAAGTAAAAATCCAAATAATGCAGATGACACTTTAAAAAGACCTGCTGAAGAAATGCTAAAGATTTTGCTGAATGATAATTTGAAGAAATCTTCTCTGGTAATCATAAGAGAAGGCTGCAGATCACAATGCAGAAGAATTTCTTCCTTGCAGGTTCTTAGCTTTCCACATTTGATTCAATCATCTCAGGGTACACTAATGGCACCATTTATACCAACAGCATTTCTGATTGTCTCAAACATATTACAGTCAGCTGCCTGATTTGCTGCTTTGTAGTTTTTTAGTGTATGCCTACTGAAGGATACGCTACAATATCAGAAAGGCTTAATAACTGCGGATGGGTTTTGATTATTTCCATAAGACTACTCCTTGCCTTTTTCTTTGAAAAAGCTCAAAAGGCTAGAATCAATCAGGAACATATACCAGCTTTAAAAGTGAACACACTCCTCTCTCCCAAAATTTAAAGCTTGTGGAAAACGTTAATTTTTAAGCTTGGTGATGTTATTCTAGCTGTAAACATTTTGTTATTTTAGAGAGCGACTACAGGAAGGTAGGAATCACTCATACACTGCTGTTGCTGACAATTTATATTGCCTCAGTTTTCAAAGATTTCTTTGCCTATATTGGAGTCACTTTTGACTGTCTCAACACAGATGCATTAAATATCAGCTAAAGAAAACTATTCTCCAGTAGAGAGTAGGAAATTTTCCATAACAGGAGAGATGAGGTCTAAACCATCACTTTCCACAGAAAGTAAGCTGCTTGGTTTTTTGTTTGTTTGGGTTTTTTTAAGTTTTTCTAGCATTTATGGTTGCAATAGTAACCAGTGAACTTCAATCCTAAGTCTATGAGGAGACAAGCCATGTCAGCACCTCTGCTGCTTTCCCAACAGCCAAGTGGAATTGACAAGACTGGAGAATTTCATTTCTGCCACTTGAAACCCGATGGGCAACCACAAAACTGACTATTTTCTTACCCACTTTATTCAGTTCTCATCACTTGTCAATCCCTGTGTGAAAGATTCAATTTGTAAAAGTTATACTATAGATGGAGAACAATATTTGTAGATTAGAGATACTACAGTTAAATATCTGTTCAGTATTTATAAAGTAATATACTTATTTTCAATAAGTTAAGTCATTACAGGGCATTTTAGTCAATATTCAAATTATTCTATTTGGTGGCTCTACATTATATTGATAGGGCTAGGAATTCACATTCAAAAGCATTTTTGTACTTTTATTCAAGGTTTTCCCATGATTTAATAGGTAATAATTCACGTGTGGAAAAAAATAAGCTACTCATTTACAAGACTAGGACAGCACCAGAAGAGCTGTTGAAATGTGTGAAATAATACATATTTTGGAGTCATACAGAATCATGTCAAGTCTATGCTTTCACAGAAGAATTTAAAAATATTAAAAACGCATACATTAATAGTAGATGTTGGCATCAAAACTTAAATCCAGACTCACTGTTTTTAATGGACCTATTCCTGTAATCATCTATTGCAATTATCTTTAAAAAGTAGGTAAAATATATTTTTATTATATGTACAACACGGTAAATAAGAGAGCTTCAATCTTCACTTTACGTTTTATAGATGTAGTGGGTATAAAAATTAGAACAGTTAGTTAAAGGTATTATTTTGCATGGAGAAATCCAGCTGTATCTCACAACATACAAGATACCACATGGAGGAAAGCCTAAATGAAGACAAGACTTGAATTAAACATCCTCAAGAGTTTAAAATCCATCTTAGTTCTTCCTTCAACTGTTGTGAACATACACAGAACTGATAAATATTCACAATACACAGCGAAATCTCTAACAAGTAGATTTTGTCAAAAAACAAACCTTCTCTCAAGCTACCAGTATGAACTAGTCCCAATATTTTGTTTGAATAGCGTTACCCGTAGAGTCAGGTAAATACACACGCTGCCTTGTAAAAGAGAAGAAGAAGAAAGCCAGCAAGCAATTTAGGCCGGGTCCTTGGGAGGCAGCTAAACAGCCATTTTTAAAGGCGCTGAGTCAGGAGGGAGACTCCCATCCTTCCTTTTTAATCCTACTGCAGCCCCAAAGCCAGGCACCCCCCACACACAACACGCCCCGAGGGCAAGCGCACAGCCTCCCACGCTGCCAGGGGCCACCAAAGCCCTGGGCCAGGCCACGCGCAAAGGCTCCCGCGCTAAGCCCCGCGGACACACACGCTGCCCAGGGCGACGGGGACCAGCTGCGCGGCGAGGGGCTGGGATCCAAAGGGCGGAGCGGGGCATTCACCTGCACGCGGCGGGGCGCGGGGGTGGAAAGCGATTTCAGCCGCACAGACTGGGGCGGGCACAGCCCGGCGCTGGGGGCAGCGCTGCGGGGGCTGCGCGGGGGTGGGGAAGGAGGGGAACTCGCCTCCCCAGGGGGCGGGCACGAGACGGAGGCAGAGCGGGGAGGAGCCGCGGGGCTGGGGAGTCACCTGCAGACGGTGATCAGGTTCCTCCTCTCCACCGCCGCGTTGCGGGACTGGACGCTCTTCCTACGGGCCGAGACGTTCAGCCCCCCAAGGCTGAGGGAAGCCATCGCCGCGGAAGGCAGGTGGAGCCGAAGGGGCTGGCGCGGAGCCTTTGTTCCCGGCCTCCTGCTCTCCGGGCTGCTGCCGCCGCCACAGAGGAGGATGAGGCCCCCGTGTCTCCCTCGCCTGGTGCCGGTGTCCGAGCGGCAGGTGTTGCTGTGCATCCGGCCGGCGCAGGCAGGGAGCCGAGGTCCCCCGCCCTCGGCAGCCGGAGCAACCGCGGCGCTTTAGAGTCGCAGCTGCCAGGACCGCAGAGCACCGGCTCCGCCAGCCAATCAAAAGGCAGGAGGAGGTGGGGTACAGGGCGGCAGATGCTTTAAAGGGGCGCGTGCGCTTGACGGAACCAACTGTCAAGTGCGCGAAGATGCGGCGTGGGGCGCGTGGGGCATTCGGCGAGGAGGCGGAGCCGGGATACCGCGGGGGCGGGGCGTCGACAGGAAGGAGGTGCGGGCTAGGAGGGGCACCTGCCAGCAGAGAGTAGGGAGGAGAGGCTGGGGGTAGGCAATGGGGGGAGCGAGCTCTAGGGCAAAGACCCCCACACACATCCCAGGTGTGAAATATGAAATTCCTCATTGGCCCTCAGTAGCTTTGAGGCCATAGGAGCTGCCTGTGCTAGCAGTGATTTAACTGGACTGCCCCCACCTCCCTGGGAAGACCAAACTGGCCCTGGAAACATTTGCACTCCTGCCTCAAATTAACTGCTCCCAGGTTCTCTCTGTTCTGTGGATCTGCAGGAGGTTTTCCTCCCCGTTCCTATTCACTGCACAGCCCCACACATCTTTTTGCTTCCTATGTGTGGCCCATTCACTGTCAGGTAGAGCCATGACCTAGAGGCAGGGCATCAGGGACAGAGCCCTTGAACTCTTTGTCATGGTGTGCCTAGGGCCCTGTCCGGTCCTGTGGAATTACCTGTTCAGACCAAGCTTAATGAGCCAATATCCGTTAGAGTCCAGTCGTATGGTTACCACTTTGGATGTGGTTTTCAGTGACCAGTCCAATCAAACTGAGACTTGTGTTCACTGATGATTCCTCAAAGCTCCCTGGTATACAGAATATCTCCCTCACTGACAGGTTTCTGGCAGGTGAGAATACCGGTTGCATGCTGTTTTTGGGGGAGGTTTCCTGTTCCCATGGTTTCTTAGAGAAAGCTTTTGTTCTGTGATACAAGCAGGTTTACACATACTCTTCTAAACACCCACCACATTGCTTCATGGGTTCTTTAACTGATTCTGGTGTATTGGAAAACTTTTATTGGGCAGCACGTTCACTTTATCATGGACTAGTTGAACATGATATACTATTTCTTTAACCAGTAGTTCAATGTTTACAGGGCTCAACACAATCGAATCCTCTCATCCCCATCATCTTCCAAAAAAAAATAATAATAATAAAATCTGTTTCCTAACTAAATGAAAGAAAACCTGTGAGCTCAGCTTTTCCCACTTCGGAGTTCAGCTGGCCAGTTGGTATCTACTAATTTATCTATCTTTGATATGTACTGACTAATCTACCGTGTAGCTGATGCTTCAAATTATATCATGATTCCTTCTGTTGGGATTGGAACTACAGTTACTTTCCCTTCAGTATTACTCATGCCTGCTCATAAAGTACAAGGAGACCCTGCTCCACTGGTTCAGAGGGAAGCTTTCTAGATGCTTATTTGGAGTGGATAATAGCATGTTCTCTAGCCTATCTGGAAACAGGATTGATGACATTCCAGTCCAGGGTCCTGCAGCTACACCCACTTTACTGCTATTGTCCCTGGACTACTTCCTACTACTTCCAAGCTTTTCATTCTCCAGCCTTCCTAGTCAGACCTCTCTCTCTTAGACCTACTAAGTAAACTCTTCCTCCAAGGTTCCTATCCCAGTTGTCAGGGGTTCCTATCTAGGGTTGCCAGGTATCTGTTTTTTTACCAGAAAGCTCAGTCGAAAAGGGACCCTGGTGGCTCCAGTCAGCACTGCTGATGGGGCCATTAAAAGTCCAGTCGCGGCGCATTGAAGCTAAGGCAGGTTCCCTGCCTGCTGTGGCTCCACGCAGCTCCCAGAAGCAGCATTATGTCCCCACTCAGCTGCTACGCCTAGGGGCAGCCATGGGGCTCTGCGCACTGCCCCATCTGCAGGCACCGCCCCCACAGCTCCCATTGTTCGGGAACCACGGTCAATGGGAGCTGCGGGGGCGGCACCTGCAGATAGGGCAGCATGCAGAGCCACCTGTCTATGCCTCCGCGTAGGAGCCAGAGAGGGACATGCCGCTGCTTCCGGGAGCTGCTTGAAGTAAGTGCCACCCGAAACCTGCATCCCTGACATCCCCACACCCCAACCCCCTGCCCAGCCCTGATACCCCTCCTGCCTCCTGAACCCCTTGGTCCCAGCCCGGAGCACCCTCCTGCACTCCAAATCCCTCATCTCCGGCCCCACACCAAAGCCCACACCCCAAGCCGGAGCCCTCACCACCTCCCTCATCCCAACCCACTGCCTCAGCCCAGAGCCCCCTCACTTACTCTGAACTTCTCATTTCTGGCTTGATCACAGAGCCCACACCCCCAGCCAGAGCCCTCACCCCTCCTGCACCCCAACCCCCTGTCCCAGCCCAGTGAAAATGAGTGGAGGAGAGGGCTCTTGTGATTGTATTGTCCTCTCAGAGTAGGTAAGGGAACCCAGGCCCATCCTCTCCACCAGATTCTGGTCCAGGACCCAATGGTAGGCAGCTAAACCCAGTGCCTTAGAATTAAGTCACTGCTCCCCCCAAACCACTCCAATAAAGTTTCTGACTCAAACACTCTGTCCCCTGCTTCTTCCTTGTGGGTTTGCATGGATTGTGTTGTCAGGTCCCAGGCAATGAGCTCCTGGGCAGTGCTTTTCCCTCGGAGCAGCCATTTGCTCCCTTCCATTGCCAGCCTATGGACTGCTCTGCTCTCCCTTTTCAAGCCCTGCCTCTAGCTTGTGCAGGCTTTGCAGGTATCTCTGGGCAGGGTTTCCTGATCCCAGTGCTGTTCTGTAACCCCTTGCTCTTCAGTGTGGGGTTTGTATACCACAATACAGTTGTGTTTTCTTTTTTAAACCAAAGGGAAGGGTGAAAGAATTTGGACTATGTCTGTTGTCATTTCACCTTTATTTTTCTATCTTCTCTGTTCTTACTGTTTTTTCAGCATCTCCTTTTTCTTTGATAGTGAATGGGATGTGGTACAATGACAGTACCTAGTCTGTAAGACTTCTGGACTTTGCACTAATGACTTTGGTTCATCTCATATATTAGAATTTCTTAAATCTCTCCTTCTCTCCTCTACTCCCTTCCTTCCCCCATTCCTGTTAACTCTCCTGTACACATCTGACTATAAAACTCAGTCCTAGTCTAAGGAGCTCCAGATTGAATGAAAGAAGATACATAGCTTCTGCTTTTGACTTTTGAGAATCAGGCCAGTAATTTGAAGTTCAAACTAGCTGTTAAATATGAACCATATTAAATCGCTCAAGTGAAGGTAGGATACAAAATTCAGTCTGAAAGTGCTAAAAGTTTACAATTGCAAATTGCAGTTTGAAGTCGCTTGCTTAAAAGGAATGGAGAAGAAATATATATAAAATGTGTGTGTTTTATCCTTTTAACACAGATGACAAAGAGAACAAAAATACAAAGAGAACAAAGGTATCGAACCTGGAGTAAAGAGTCAATATCAGACAAGATAGGTAAGACCATACTTCTTTGTTATTAAGGGCAAAGAGTAATATAACCAATATGACTGGTTAAAAAGATTTGCCGGTACTATTATGTAATAATGGTCATTGTTATTGTTACCCCAAGGGGAGTAAGGTAACTCTTCTGAGAGAAAATACTAGAAAAATGGTAGGGGGAAAGATAGAAAAGGAAAGCCCCTTTTCTCAGAAGAGCAGACTCGGCTCCCTTCCGTGTCTGTCACCGTTGGATTTAGCTTACAATAAGGGTGTCCCTTCCTCCCTGTGTGATATAATAAAAATAAAGAGAGACAAGGTAATATGGTGCAAACAAAGGTAAGTATATTAAGGGTAAAGCTACAAAAAACTGGGGAAAATGGGGGGGAAGAAACACAAACTTAACCATACAGTGATTCAGTGACTGGCTTTAGGAGCTTGAAGCTCAGACCCACAAAACCTCCCTTGGCATTTAGAAAAACAATAAAAGAAACCCCAATACAGAAACCTTTCCTATGAGTTAGGAGCAGTGGACACAGCGTCCAGGAGTGAAGCCCAGGACCTTCTACTCTCCGGCTGATTTAGAGCCTTCGAGGAGGACTACTGGGGAGTCCGGACGATTGTTGGACTTCGTCACAGGTGGGGAGACCCTCTGAGATGTCGGGCACCAGGAAAGCAGGACCCTCCACAGGTAAAATGGATTCAGTTCTCTGTGGCAGGGATAGTGATGACAGGCCTCTTCTTCCTCAACCTTGCTACAGGATAGATGGTACTCTTCTCTCTAACTCTGGAGCTGTAGGAAGACCCGATGGTGCACATGCTGCCGCTGGAATGGACAGCCCCACACAGGCACTGAGCAGGCTCTTATATAGACTTTTTGGAGGGAATAGAATGTTGGGAGCTGGTTTTGGCGGGAAAAACTGGTTCAGTCCGGTTTGAGCCAGGGAAATCCAGTGTCTTTAACAGTAAACAAGTCTGTTTACAGAGATGGAGTCCACGAGTCACAGATGATATACTCCATATTGGATTTCATTAAAGCCAGTGATTTACATAACCTTTACCTTATATACACTATTAAAGCAGCTAATTAAACACCTTTAAACAGTACCAACACAACATTTCTTACTAACATTATTCAGTCCCAGTTTGGGGTTCTTTGTAAAGTAACATCATAAACTGATCACCAAAATTTCCTTTTCAGAAAAAGAGAAATGGAAGAGAAAGAAGAATGTTGAGAGTGAGAAAAGGACCAAAGAAAAGGCCGAAAGGAAAGTAGGAGATGAATTATCCGACAGCGACAGAGAGGAGGAAAAGGGGGGAGTGGGAGGGGACTAGGGTATCAGGGAGCACCACAAACGCCACCCCCCCAAAATAAAAGGCTTATCCAATGAACAATTTAATTGATTATTCAGAGACTTCCAATATGGTTGGGGACCATATATCCATACACTTCTCTTGTTTGTTTCTTTTACAACATGTAATTAGTTCCATTGCCACTAGACTACCAAGTCAGAATGCCATTTTTGATAGTTGGGCACATTTGGGACTTCCACTATTGTAGAATTAGACATTTGATTATGATCAGAATTTTCCAAAGGATTCCAGTTTCTAACACGGATTGTTTAGGCCAAGGATGACATGGCCAGCCTGTAGTTGCACCTTGGTGGCAAGAAAGAAATTGGACTGAATATTTAGCTCTGCCCAGAAAAGATGCATGTCACAGGACAATCCCATAGTATGTGGTATAAGCAGTGGTGATTTAGAGCTGGTTTGCACCGGGTTCGCGCGAACCAGTTGTTAAATTTAGAAGCCGGTTTAGAACTGGTTGTTAAAGGGGTGGGCAATTGGAAGAGGGAGGTTTTTCTGTCATTACACTGGCCCGCGGGCCACATCCGGCCCACCTGAGCTCCCGGCTGGGGAGGCTCCCTGGCCCCTCCCCCGCCTTCCTCCTCTCGCAGAGCCTCAGCATGCCGCACTGCCTGCGCCAGTGCTTTGGACTGCTCCTGGGCAGCTCGGCAGCTACTGCCACTTTGAAGTGCATGGTAAGCAGGTGGGGCTGCGAGCTCCAGCGGGCTGCGCAGCATCCATACATGTTGCCCTGAGCACCATGGTAAGGGGACCAAGCCGGGGCTGGGAGGAGGGGTTGGATTAGGGGCAGCGAGCGGTTGGAGGGGGGCGGAGGTTCTGGGGGGGGGCGGTTAGGGGACAGGGAATGGGGGGTGTTGGGTAGGAGGTGGGGTTCTGGGGAGCAGTTAAGGTGGGGGGGTCTCAGGAGGGGGTGGTCAGCGGACAAGGAGCAGGGGTGGGTTGATGGGTTGCGGGTTCTGAGGGAGGCAGTCGGGAGCAGGACACCGGTGGGGGACGGACAGGGGGCTTGTATTCACCGTGCACTTCCCTACCGGGTCTTCAGCGGCACTTCAGCGGCAGGTCCTTCACTCGCTCTGCGTCTTCCACGGCATTGAAGGACCCACCACCAACATGCCGCCAAAGACCCGGAGCAAGTCAAGGGACCTGCTGCCGAAGTGCCGCCGAAGAACCGGTAGGGAACCAGTTTTTAAGACTTTGTCAGCTCATCACTGGGTATAAGTGAGCACCTGCTGCATTGCAGGACCAGCATTTCAGACCTGAAAAGTCTGAGGAGTCCAGAGCATCCTCTAAAGAATTTTCTGCTGGATCAATCTTAATCCCAAATCTAGTAACCAATGTGGTATAGTGGAACAAATCTGATTTCACTGAATGTTGGTAAAGGAGATTAAGAGCTCTCATTCCCATTTCCTTTTAACACTGTCACTAGTAGTTGCCAGTTTGCCGATAGGTGGGATACAAGCTGGCCAATAGTCTAGTGTGATGGGATCCCCAGGGTGCAGCCTGGGACTGTGGGACCACTTTGCCCCCTTAACTTTCCAGTCTGGGCTGTCTCTCACAATGCTTTGCTAGTGACAAGCAGCAAGCTCCTCCAGGCACTCTTATCACTCAGTACAACTGCATGTGGAGCCACACACCCAGCTAGATTACATGAATGCTCCCAGAGCCATTCATGAATCATACAGGAAAGGCACCAGCCGAATCCCCCTAGCTCCCAGAAATGTACCTCAGGAATATATCATCTTGCACTGCTCAAGACGAGCAGTGCAAATTTATTAAGTTGTTCACCACTTCATCAATGGAAAGTTGATATACACTAGCCTATGCAAACCTGAGCAGATTTACAACACACTTCAGGCAAACTCACTGGTAAAGATAAACAGTAAAAGAAGTTTATTGACTACAAAAGATAGATTTTAAGTGATTATAAGTGATAGGCAAAAAGTTAGGGTGGTTACCAAAAGAAAATAAAATGTAAGCATGCAGTCTAAACTCTCAACCTTATTAGACTGGGCAATATCTAGATTAAGCAATTTTTCTTGCCCCACTGGATACTGCAGTCCTTAATATATAGGTTTGTCCCTTAAACCTGGGCCAGTCTCCTCTGTTGGAGTCTTCAGTCTTCTGAGTGTCTTTGTTGCTTGCAGCACTGGTGGGGGCAGGAGAAAGGCCCAGCCTGTGGTCACTGTATTCTGTTTTATATCCTCAGTCCCATGTGCTTGGAGAACACAAGTCAAGGCATGTCTGGTGGGCATTGCTGAGTTCCCAGGCAAGGTTGAGCAATATCCCTGGTGTAGCCTTATGCAGGTGAGTCATTGCATTGTAGCTCCCTTGCTGGACAATGGCTCATTATGTCTGTTCAGCACCCACCCAGGTGTTGGTTACCTCCCTTGTCATTGTCTCTGGAGACCTGGTATCTGGGCACCTCCCAAACCCACAGCATATTTTAGTGACAACCATACAACACATTCTCATAACTTCATATGCATTAATAATATACATATTTGGATAGAAAAATGACTTTCAGCAGATCATAACCTTTCCCCTGATATCTTACATGGCATGCTTTATATGCAAGATCACAATTATATATAAATGAGTATGGGGGGGTCACAGGGTGCTCCCCCAAGGTATAGAATGTCACACCTACACAGTGTAACAAATTTCAGAAAGCCCCATCAGTTAGGGGGCATCCAGGACTGAAAGGGCACCTGGTCCAAAGTGGTGTTGCAGAACATTTTTAAGTTGAAGGTATTGGTATCCTTTGGGAAAGCGCACGAAGGTAAATTTTCAGTTATATGCTTTATGCTCAAAATCTCCTTTTTAGTCCAATCAGGCCACAGAAGGGATCTATAGGCACTTAAAATTTTGGAGTTACCCCAAATTGGAGTTTCTGAGAGTACTAAGGGATTACATTTATTCTTAGAAGCAATCAGATGCCAGGCTTTTCTAGCAGCCAAAATTGTAACAGATCTCTTTCTAGGGAAATAATAGAAGTCTGAGTTTAGGACTGATTCTAGCGATAGTGAGCCTACAATTTCTTCCTCCATGTATGGCCAGGCTGTGGACCCTGAGTATCAGTGAATCAGTTATTGTGTCATTTAGCTCAAGATTGAGGATATATAGTAAAGCCTAACGATGAGCAGACCAAAGCCTCCTGATTTAATAAGCAGCTACATTTTTTCAAAGGATAACCTGGGCTTGTTGCCCACACCCCACAAGAAGGACTTTAAAATGTTGTTAATTTGGGGGTGGGGGGAGGAATAGAAAAGGGAATATAAACTAGCAAGGAGCTAAGAACAAATAGAAATCTCAGGAAGACATTGGTTTCTTATATATTAACTCTTCCCCAGAAGGATAGAGGGGGGGGCCTAATATTTATGTAAATCCAAAGCTATCTGTGAGATAAAAGGACTGACATTAATTTTCACCGTATCTTTTCTGTTCCTTGGAAATAGGACTTCCAAGTACTTGATTTCTGCATGCTGCCAGAGAAAAGTATTATCTAAGAGGGCGACATTATGATCCCTCTAGAGACAAAGAGCCTCTGACTTGTGCCAATCTATTTTGTACCCTGAGATTTTCCCAAACAATTCAGTAGTTTGTAGGATGTTGGGGATAGGTGCTGAATAAAAGTATATCAGCATATAAGCATATTTTTCTGTCTTGGGACCCTATTTTTATACTCTATATCCTTTGATGCACTCTAATTTGTATGCCAGCAGCTCTAAGACCAAATCAAACACAAGTGGGGACATGGGACAGCCCTGTCTAGTACCACGGTGGAGATTGGAAGGAAGGGAAATGTAGTTTTTAGCTACAACGTGGGAGCTAATATTGGAATACAAAAATCTAATTTAGGGAATGAAAGGGGGACCAAATCCAAATTTTTGTAGAACGAGGAACAAATATCTCCAATTAATCCAATCAAAGACTTTTTCCACATCCAGCAACAGAACAGCAGTCAGTTTTGAGGGGGAGTGATAATAGGACAGCATATTGATAAACTGACAAGTGTTGTCCATCCCACTTGTCTCTTTTGTAGAAAACCCACCTAGTCCAGGTGTATTATGGTTCTTGTTATTTTTTCTAATTGGCCACCTAGAATTTTAGACAATATGTTAATGCAATAGTTGATTAAGGATATTGGTCAATAGCTAGCACATTCTTGAACATCTTTTTCAGTCTTAAGCATGACTAAGGCTTCATTCATTAAGAGGGCAAAGTGCCTCTACCAAAAGCTTCAGTATATAATTCAACCAATCTGGGAGCCAGAGTGTCTTTGAATTGAGCATAAAATTCACCTGGAAATCTTTCTATGCCTGGAGCCTTACCTGATTTCATGTTGCCCAGGGCAACCATATTTTCAAGGTAATTAATAAGTAATAAACTGCTGATTTTGAGTGTATTTCTCAAGTAATTGATCATCAGGGGGGTCTTTCTCTAAATACAAGCACTGGTAACATTTGGAGAATTGTTCATTAGTACTTTTATAATCAGTGAGCATCTGGCCCTGAGTAGAGCCAATTGAGGGGATTTAGTTTTTAGTTATGTCTGTGTGCTAATAATTTCACAGCATTGTTGCCAGATTCCCAATATGTTAGTTTTAGTCTAAATAAAGCAAATTCAGCCCACATAATTATTTTATTAATTTCATACCCGAGATTGGTCATCTCTCAGAGTTTATCTGAACAAGGGGAATCAGCATAGCTAAAATCTGCCTCCTTGAACCTTTCCATTCAATTCTCCATCTCAGCCTGCCTGCCCTTTTTATGGGAGGAGTAGGATATTATCTTGCCATTAAGTATGCTTTGAAACTGGCCCATAAGATTGCTCAGGGGACCAAGCAGTTGTCATTGATCTCAAAGAAAAACTTTATTTCTTTCTCCACAAACTTCTTAGATTGTGTGTCTAATAGTAAAGAGGAGTTTAACCTCCTTCTTCTGGTAGTCCCTAGTTTTTCAGGAGATGAGAACTGCAATACCACTATTGTGTGATCAGAAATCATAATTGCTTTTATTTTGTTATTAATAACAGAGGTCACCAAACCACCCATAACCAGAAAATAATAAATTCATGAGTACGTGCTGACGGTGAGAAAAAGGTGTAGTTTCTACCCTTAGGTCTTGCAGCCTCCATATGTCCTTCAAATCCAATTCTTTGATCTTGACAATAAAGCTCTGCCTACCAAGGGACTGGGACTGCTGGTGTCTGCTCAATCTATAGAAAAGCAGGTCTAGCATTTCATTGAAGTCCCCCCACTATAATTAGATTTTCAGTTAATCTTGAAAATAATTGATTGAAACAAGAGGGAAACTTCTTTGCTGGGGGCATAGAGATTTACAGAGTGTATGTAATATTGGAGATAAGAACTTTAACAATTAGGAGTCTACCCTCAGTGTCTTTTGTAGTTGACAGAATTTGTGTGTTTAGTCTTTTACTGAACAGAATTGACAAATCCTTAGAGTTGGCCAAGTAATTACTAGACACACCTTCTACAATGCAGCCTTTTTAAAGCTTCAGACTCAATGAGGTAGGTTTTCTGGAGGAATAATAGATCAGTTTTCAGCTTTCTTAAGTGAGATACAAAGTTCTCCCCCCTTTTTTATAAGTTACCAATTCCTTTTACGTTCCAAGAAACACATGTAAGTTAACAACAGGAACTCATGGGGAAAGCATCCCGACAAATATCTCATTTTTGCACCCAGTGAAACCCACAGATATAGTTAGGGTGAGTAGACAGGGTAATCAATATCTAGGGGAGTCCATAAGGAGTTTCAATAGAGAAGAGGGAGAAGAGAAGATGAATGGCAATAAGTTAAGTACTAAGTGGATAAGAGAAAATTGAGAGAAGGTAGAACGGGGGATTGTAAGAAAAGACAAAGGTGTGAGAAAGCAACACTCTTGAGGCAGAATTGGACAAAAGATCAGGTTAGAGAGGGGCAGCCTAAATGTACACTTTCCTCCTGCCCTAAGATAAAAGCAGAATAAATGACTTGTTCCCAACCGTCCACCTGCAAAAAGCAGGAGTGAGGTGTGTTGGGGGGGTGTGTGTGCGTGCGCTCGCCGGCGGGAGGGAACATCTTTGAATACATTTTAAATAAGGTTTCCAGGCTAAAATTCACATACAACTGTGCAGCAGACGTAAGAGTCCTACAGGGAAGATATATCTATGAGGGTCAGCTAGAAAAATATGAGGGGTAGGAAATAAGAAGAAACAGCCCCACCACCTACTATAGACAAATGAATCTAAAAAGTGTACAGGCCCATAAGAATTGAAATGTTGCCCTCATTGCAGGATATGTCACCTAATGTTTACCATCTGCAGTTTAAACTGAATGCATTACCACTAAGTTGTTCTTAAATTTACTATAAGTAAGGCAACGAGACAGCTACCCCCCCCCTCAAATCATAAAACCAATGAAGAAAAAATAACTCCATAACCATTATTAGAAATGCAGTCAGGAGATCCAGACTGAAAGAGCTGACCAACCCCAGTTTGTAAGGCAAATCCATCACCCATACTGTTCCAGTGAGAGGATAGACTCCTCTGGAACTGGGTTGGTCAGGCTTCTTGCTTAGTAGGATGTAAAAAAAACAACAAGAAGTCCAGTGGCACCTTAAAGACTAACAGATTTATTTGGGCATAAGCTTTCGTGGGTAAAAAACCTCATTTCTTCAGATGCGTGGAGTGAAAGTTACAGATGCAGGCATTATATAATGACACATGAAGAGAAGGGAGTACCTCACAAGTGGAGAACCAGTGTTGACAGGGCCAATTGGATCAGGTTGCATGTAGTCCACTCCCATATGGAGTAGGATGTAGTTTGTTGATTTGAGATGGTAAATGTTCGATGATTCCTCCTGGCTTTATTTTTATTCTAATAATTTAATTTTTTGAACTATCAATCATATTCTGTTGTTGTAATTAGTTATCTTACAGAAAACCACCAACACATTTCCCCTCTGTGACCATGTCTTTAAATTGCCACATGGTGGCCTCATTTAACCAGGCAATGCCCAAGCTGATCTCTATTTTCTTTTAGTAACCTCTCTCTTTCATTTCCTCACAGATGTGTGCTATGACATTTCCCTGACAGAATACTTAATATACTGTATGTGTCTTTTGAAATATTTTGTTTGCAGTGTTGATGTAGCCATGTTGGTCCTAGGATAGGAGAGATAAGGTGGTGATATTCTTTACTGGACCAATTCCTGTTGGTGAAAGAGACAAGCTTTTTAGCTCCAAAGAGGTGAAGATGAACTCTGGTTCATCTTGTCTCTTTCAGCAGTAGAAGTTGGTCCAATAAAAGATTTACCCCACCCACCTTTACTTTTTATGTAAGTCAAATGATATGCAGGTAAGACCCCCTGAATTCAACATAGTATCAGATTTGGATAGACCTCAAAGAAATCGGGGGAAAAATGGAATTCATCCATGAAGGTAAGCCTCTCAGTTAACGTTGCTGAAAAATTAAAGTTAAAATGGGTATTTCTGATTTAATAGCTGCCAAGTCAGGGGAAAATTCACGGAATCTTAAGATTTGTTTTGTTCTCTTGGTAGTGGGACAAGCATTGGAGCTTTAAGCTCATATACCTTTGAGAATGTTGTTGAAAGAATAAATCTGGCAGTGGTTTTACAGAAACTTGAGAAATACTGTTTATTAGGACCCAGATTTAGTATTCATTAAAGCAGTAAGTGTCTGCAGAAATTATTAAATCACAGCTAAAAAGATTGCTAAACTAGAAAGAAAATCAAGGAGTGGTGCTGAAGGGCTTTAGCAAGAGCTCCTGGAAAGAATGGATAACAGGTTTCAGAGTAGCAGCCGTGTTAGTCTGTATCCACAAAAAGAACAGGAGTACTTGTGGCACCTTAGAGACTAACAAATTTATTAGAGCATAAGCTTTCGTGGACTACAGCCCACTTCTTCAGATGCATATAGAGTGAAACATATATTGAGGAGATATATATACACACATACAGAGAGCATGAACAGGTGGGAGTTGTCTTACCAACTCTGAGAAGCCAATTAAGTAAGAGGAAAAAAAAAACTTTTGAAGTGATAATCAAGAAAGCCCAGTACAGACAGTTTGATAAGAAGTGTGAGAATACTTACAAGGGGAGATAGATTCAATGTTTGTAATGGCTGAGTCATTCCCAGTCCTTATTCAATCCTGAGTTGATTGTGTCTAGTTTGCATATCAATTCCAGCTCAGCAGTCTCTCGTTGGAGTCTGTTTTTGAAGTTTTTCTGTTATAAGATAGCCACCCGCAGGTCTGTCATTGAATGGCCAGACAGGTTAAAGTGTTCTCCCACTGATTTTTGAGTATTATGATTCCTGATGTCAGATTTGTGTCCATTAATTCTTTTGCAGAGAGACTGTCTGGTTTGGCCAATGTACATGGCAGAGGGGCATTGCTGGCACATGATGGCATATATCACATTGGTAGATGTGCAGGTGAACGAGCCCCTGATGGTATGGCTGATGTGATTAGGTCACTGAACAAAAACACTGACCCAGGAACCTATCCTTGTAACAAAGCCCGATGCCAACTCTGTCCACATATCTATTCAAGTGACATCATCATAGGACCTAATCACAAATGATGGAATGCAACCCTATTATAGGTGGAGCTGATGCCATTATCAAGCTTAACATTTAACCCTAACCCCATAATTATTTCTGTTTTGCTATTTAATATGAGACAGATAGTATTTTTCAATTCACCTCAGACAAGAACACTCAGTCCTACTTCTTGTTCAGCCAATCGCTAAGACAAACAAATTTGTTTCATTTACAGGACATAATGCTGCTTGCTTCTTCTTTACAATGTCACCTGAAAGTGAGAATATGTGTTCCCATAGCACTGTTGTAGCTGGCATTGCAAGGTATTTATGTGCCAGATATGCTAAACATTTGTATGCCCCTTCATGCTTTGACTTGTAGGGGTGCTAAAGTTTTACATTGTTTTGTTTTTGAGTGCAGATATATAAAAAGTAATAATCTACATTTGTAAGCTGCACTTTCATGATGAACATATTGCATTGCACTACTGGTATGAGTATCAGAGGGGTAGCCGTGTTAGTCTGAATCTGTAAAAAGCAACAGAGGGTCCTGTGGCACCTTTAAGACTAACAGAAGTATTGGGAGCATAAGCTTTCGTGGGTAAGAACCTCACTTCTTCAGATGCAAGTTTATTCTATTGTACGTTAACAGTGCAATTAAAACCACAATTAATCACAACTATTTTTTAATCTCATCAATTTATTTTGCGTTAATTGCATACATTAACTGTGATTAATTGACAGTCCTAATTAAAAGGAAAAGTAATATTTTATTTCATCCCACTGGAAAAAATAGTTTATTCCTCTTGGTTTCATAAAGATAATGGCTTTCAGCTTGTGCAGAAAGCAGCACCATTTTCATTATTCATATTCCATCATAACCTTTTCATTAAATAGTAAATTGTGAAGTTAACTTTTTAAACTATAACCTGAGAATGCATAGTTTAGTCATTTAATTAAAAAGGTAAGAAGATGTAATGTGATTTTCTGTTCTTTCAGCCAACAGGACAAACAAGATCAGTTATGAGCTAATTCCATCTCAAACATTATTTGTATATTTATATATAGTGTGTGAGAAAAAAAGAGTACCTGAAACTCCTATTTTTGTACTTAAAAACATTTGTACAATTTTAAAATGAATCTTTTTATTTACAGATTTATTTTCTTGCAAATTAAGTTCCAGACCATCAGATTTCTTTTTTTGCAAAATAGTTCTGATAATAAGACTCGATGTTGGCAATTGTGATAACGTAACAGTGACAGACCCCAGTTGTCAGTGGTCAGAATTGAACCGGGGACCTTTGGAGCTTAGTGCATGAGCCTCTACCACATGAACTAGAAGTTAACTGGCTGTTAGCTAAGGCTATAGAGCAGACTTATTTTTTCTCTCTCTCTCTAAGTGGTCTTGGTGCCACTAGATGGGACAGAACACCACACCCAGGAAGTGTGTGGGTTACAATAACACCTTGATTTATAATAAGATTAGATAGCTAGGAAAATAGATTTCCACACAACTGAATAAGGACCTAAAATCCAATGCCCAGCAAAATCATTGGAAAGCCTCCCATTGATTTCCATCAGTTTTAGGTCAGACCCTAACTTCTTAGGCAGAATAAGAATTCCCCTAGGATATCAAATGAGTCAGTGCCTTGTAAGCTATAATAAAAGAATAAGAAATCTAAGTTTGAAACTCAGTGTTAGTAGGCGGAAGCTGAGCAGCTGACTTTTATACACGATTGGACTTCTTTTATACACTATAAATGTTAGTCAGAGAATTACTGTTATACCATATGTGGTAAAGAGAGACAAGACAGTCTGAATATTTTTATGAACTTCAAGGTCAAAGTTTGATGTACCATATTATTTTAGTACTATCATAAACTTCTTATAAAATGAATTGAGTTCATAGAAGTTCATTATTTAATTGAGTACAGAAACAATGCACAAAAAGATAAATGTTACTCTGTAACCTGACATATTGTCATTAACCAGAAAAAAAATAGATTTTGGTTTATTCATTTGGAAATAAAATTTATTCTTCCTTCTGATTTAATGAGGAGAATTGCTTCCAATTTGTACTGTAAAAGATCACTTTCATTAGTTTTTTTCTAACATACATTTTATGAAAAAGTTACCATAAAAATAATTAATGTTTGAGAAGATCATTTCAGAGTTTTAGAGAAATGCGTACAAACATGTTACATGCTACATTTCTATGAACAGTACCTGCTGGCTTTCCTGTTTTAAATCCTAGAAAGATGTAAACCACTTAAGTGTGTCCCCATATATTCTAGGATGACAGAACTTTTTAGTACTTATTGGATGAACATTTAAGGAAACACTACTAAAAATAAGAGAAGCCTAAGCACACTTACAATTAAACCTTTTTTTAATTCCTACATTACAACAGTATTAAGAATCTAATTTAAAGTACAGTCCTACTCTGAATAGTGACTATGCAAAAATAGTTCCTTTTTTTCTGAAGAAATGTTTATTCAGAATCATATTTAATGACAATTCTTCAACTTTTTATTCTTGTTCAACCTTCATAGGCTGGAAGCTAAGCATAATTTCCAGGGTGGATTCTCCAGTCTAATACATTCATAGATAAAGATTTTGAAGGCCAGAACAGATCATTAATATCATCTAGTTTGACTTTCTGCATTACATAGGGCATAGAATTTCACCCAGTGATTGGATCAGGCCAATATCTTGTGGTTGAGCTTGAGCATATAGTATTGTATTCAGACAGCACAAAGTGGACATATTCTGGCCAGCTGAGAATTCCCTTTAGATTGTCAGGATCCCAACAAGGGCAGTCAGGACTAAGGGCCAGAGGAGGATCAAACCTGAGGCTGTGAGTAGCAGAGGAGTGCATAGTCAGGTTCCAAGCCAGGATCAATACCAAGGGTCAGAGTCCAAATTAGGTTTCAGGGTCTGAGTCAAGAGGCAAAGGCAGCAATAACTCTTACTTCAAAGCAATAGTCAGCCCTCTTGCTCGAAGAGAGGTGTTGACAATCTCCACCAGCAAAGGACCCAGTACTTTCTCACTGGCCTGCGCCAGCTAGGAAGGACCCGGATCCAAAGCAGAAGCTATGAGACAAAATTCTCTCACTATTTCCAGTGAGTATTATCACCTAAAACTCTAGCAGAGAAGATGAGGAGACAGTCTGGATTAAGCAGACTATCTAAAACTTGAAGTAAATCTACTGTGGTGAAAGAAAAGAACTCATTCTTAGCCTTCTGCACAGCCACAGCACATGTCCTGTTATACCAAAGTTCTATATCAAATACCTTAGTTTAAATGGTTCAGTCTCCACTATTAGGCTCAATCAAATGTATTTAGAATGGTCTTCAATTTTGGTCTTCAATTTTCTTTATGGCTATGCTATTCAAAGCAGTTAGTAGAAATTGCTATTCTAATTGATATTCTGATAGTTTTATTGTATTTCACTAATTTATTATTATTAAAGGAAAGAGAAAGCATTACACCAAAATAATGGAATGTGAGAAACTTTAAACTCTTTTAATCCAGACAGTCTGGATTAAGCAGATTATCTAAAATTTGAAGCAAATCTACATTTTCCATGTATGAACAAATTAATTTTAGGAATTTTAAGGCAACTGTAAATAATAAGATTAATCTTTTAGAAATGAGTTGAATGTGAGGGGGCCATCCCAAACTTAAGGTCTGATCCTACTCCCATTGAAGTCATTGGAAAGTCTCCCATTGACTTCAGTGGGGTTTGGATCTAGCTTTAAAGAACCTATGCAGCAAAGCACTTAAACACATAATTTTAAGTATGTAAGTAGTCCCACTGACTTCAGGCTAGATTGGGGCCTATATACAATCCAAAACTAAGACTTTTTGTAGGATTGTAGTTGTTATATATTGGTTTTTAATTTGTTTGTTTAAGAAAAAATGATCTGGTCTAAATTAATTTTCACTCTAATCAGAGGCTTTATATTTCAAAATATTTTAAAGATTTGGTTTTTTTACACTTTAAACTCAGAGATGTACCTGATGACAGATAACATGATATCATGTCTTCTAAATAATTTGCCTTCTTATAAGAATCTAACTACTAGTTTGTATAAGTGAATTGATCTCAGACAAAGAGGAAGGATCAGATCAGTTCATTTGTTCTCATTTTTCCCCCTCTCAGGTGTGTGTAAATTCATTTGTTTGAAGATCACATGCATTCACAGTCACCTGGCAGGTTGTTAAGATTTAAGTGTTATAACTACTTACATAAATTCAGTGGAACCATAGCATTAAAAAAAACTCTTTGAGGTCAAAAACACACATAAAATTGAGACATTTTGCTGAAGAAAACGTTCTATGGGATTAACATGTGTACATTAATTTTCAGCCTGGAATGAGTTTTTAGGATTAATTTTGATACCTCTGTAACTAATACTTTATAATGAAAGTGTCTCATTACTTGCCAATATAAACAAAAGAATAGTTGTCACCTGGAAAATCATGCAGGATACTGGCATAACACTTTCCAGGACAAGGATTCTTGCTTAATGTTTGGCAAATATTACCGATTCCTCAGAACTATGCAGATTCACTGCACTACTGTATACAAATAATAATATTAGTAGTAACTAAGAATTCCAATTTATTTCCATAATTATTTGTGTTATTTAATATTATTTGTAGTGAGGTAATGCCTAGGGGCCCCAATCAAGGATTGGGTCTTTATTGTGCTAGGCTCTCTACACACATGTGGTAACAGATGGTCCTCCTCCAAAGAGGTTACAGTTTTAATATATTACCAAAATAGCATCTGGCTACAAACACACGGTTGGGGAAGGAGAAAAGGGAACAGTGATATCTAGGTAGCTTTCTAAAAGATATGCTTTAATCCAGTGGTTCTCAGCCTTTCCAGACTACTGTACCCCTTTCAGGAGTCTGATTTGTCTTGTGTACCTCAAGTTTCACCTCACTTAAAAACCACTTGCTTACAAAATAGATATAAAAATGTAAGTGTCACAACACACTATTATTGAAAAATTGCTTACTTTCTCATTTTGTATGAAATTTTTGTTTCTACCGACTTTGTTAGTGGTTTTTATGTCACCTGTTGTAAAACTAGGCAAATATCTAGATGAGTTGATGTACCCCCACGCTACATGTACCCCTTATTGAGAACCACTGCTTTAATCAAGCCTCTGGGAGAAATTCTATGGCCTGTGTGTAGGGGAGTGAGGGGGAGCATATGGTCATAGTGGTCCCTTCTAGCCTTGGAATCTATGAGTCCCCCTGTTCATCCCCTTCCTTCAAATACCATAAGAAGAACAGGATTGCCTGCATTGCCCTCAACCTGCTCATAACACTTGCAGTTCTGCATTAAGATAATGACATAATCAATTCTCATCCTTCAGGTCTTCAGTTAGTTGCCTGTGGGGATCAGGAAGGATTTTTTCCACCTCATGCACCATTGGCTTGAAGTACTCTCTTCCTCCTTTCCTCTAAAAGATCAGAAATTGTCCACAGCTGCAAACAGGACAAGGGCTGGGAAGGATCAGTGCTCTTTGTAGATGCCTTGATAGTATGTTTTTCTCTCACACACAAGGTCATACTGATTGCCATATTTGGGGTTGGGAAAGGAGGGGTTCCCTTTCCTCTGTAGCATGGGATGTGATTTGCCTGCTAGGATCACTTGGGCATTTCTCACCTATTCAATTCTCTGCTATTGCAAGGGCCTCAGTCATGGGTGGTATTTTGGTCTCTTCTCTGCCTGTGGCACAGTTTAATTGTCTTTGGGCTTACTGTAGTGGTAACCGAGTGAAATTTAATGGCCTGTGATGTACAGGAGGTCAGACTAGATGATCTAATGGTACATTCCAGCCCTGAACTCTGTGCAACTATGAAAGGAAAATGATCATGTCTAGTACAATAAAAAGCAGGCAGATCACACCAACTGTCTATCCTTTGTCACATAATTTGTAGTCATCATGGCACAGGTGAATTCTAAGAAGAAGAATGTCATGGATATTTATGAATTTTAACAGGGAGCTCCTCCCATGCATCCGGAGCAGCATGGCAGAGAGTACAAAAATCTTGGGAGAAAATTGGGCTAGCAACTGATGAAGGCAATTCCTACTTCTAGTATGGGCTTATTAGTCCAGAATGCCTTTGCTGAACACAGCTGTTTCACAGCAGAGGAAGGGTAACCCAGTGGTTAGGACGCTAACCTGGGCATTGGGAGAGCTCAGTTCAATTCTCTGCTCTATCACAGGCTTCCTATGTGACTTTGGGAAAGTCACAGCCTCTTTGTACCTCAGTTCCCCATCTGCAAAATAGGGATAATAGCATATCTGTATCTCACAGTGGTGTTGTGAGGGTAAATACTATTGAAACCTTGTTATGGTTGAGTTTAAACCCCATTGAGAGAGGTGTGAATTTATTCTTCAATTAATATACCTGTAAGCATAAGTCCAGAAGATACCAGCTGTGTGTGAACCTGCCCAGGAGCTTTCGGCTGAGTCATGTTTTGTGTAGAGATGTGTGAGTGGGAAGAGAGATCACACAGAAATTGAGCACAGCCAAGAACAGAAAGTGAGGGAGCGGCAAGGGACCCAAGCAGGAGCCTGTGAACACAGTGTGACCCTGGAAAAAGCTAGAGAGTTTTTTGGGGCCTGGTAGTGGCTTGGGAGCATGGGTGGCAGGTATAAAAAGCCAGCATATAATAAGCAGAATTGGGCTTACATTTTTTAAAATGGCTTTAAATTTTGTTGAGTTGTGGGTTGCAGGTTTTTGGGCTTGTGTTTGGAGCTCAGCTTTATTTTGGGCTTTGCCATTTGCATGGGCTAGGAGTGGGCTTCCGCTGGAGGAAGTTTGTGCTTATTATGCACCATGCAGGTTCTGGGGCAGCTGAGGAGTCAGTATATTAGTGGTTCTCAACTGATTACCCATTGTGGGCCACATATATGTGTTGCCTGGGCCGCAGGCAGGGCTGGATTAACTCTCCTGTAGGCCCGAGGCAGGGGTTGGGCTGAACAGGGCACAGCTAAAGGCTAGAAGGGGAGAGAAAGAAGAAACCCCACTTGAACTACCAGAGGACCTGTGAGGCTAGTCCTGGCACAACCAGATACCAACGAGGCCTTCCAAAATAGACTGGGGACGGACCAATTATATAGATGCTCAGCTGGACTTGGACTTGCAGATCACAGTCAATGAAAGGAGACCAAAAACACTCTGAGAGGCTGTGGAATTTGCCACAGAACTTGAATCTTTTCTTGAAGCACTATACCAGAAGAGGAAGTAGCTGCTAAAGAGGAAGATGGAAGCTAATCACCATGAGCCCTGAAAAAAACATATGTCTAATATATCTGATGACAGAAAGGATTCTAATCTGGTTCATGACCATATTGAACAATTAGAACATATGATAGTTGTTTTTTGTAAAACAAGGGAAATTGGCAATAATGACAAAATAAAGGAAAAAGTTCAGTTAATGGCCACAAAAGAAGAATGGTTATAAATTTAAAGAAGGTCATGACAGACTGTCACAGGTGTCTACTGAAAACCTCACTCCCAGTTTGGGAAATGAGGAAAGTGGGGGAACATAAAGCTGAAGGGGCAAAGCTTGGTGGAAACACAAGGCTCAGTCCCAGATTTTGTTTAGATCTGGGCAGTTAAACAATAATGGGAATATGGATAATAACTGTGTAATCAAGGCCAGGAAAGGTTTACAAATTTATCCTGGGGAAATTTTCTTTAAAAATATGACCCAGGTGAGACAAATGATTTATAGGTAAAGGGAGATTTCTTTCCCTTGAAAGGGCCAGGCAGAATTATATTGCCTGTGTTCCAAAGACAGCAGAACTGTTCTCTCAATATTTCTCTGCATGTCCAGGGCTTGGTTCCTGCACTATGTTCCAGGCAGCAGGACTGGCCAGCTACACAGGGGGTAGTAAGCGGCACACACAGGAGGCACATGGAGGCACAACGCCTCTTGGCACTTCCCCTGGAATAATGTGTTTTCACAATAACTTTTACTATGGGCTGTGCTTAAATGGTACAATTTGTATGGATTTAATTAAATTGGTTTAGAAACTGATTTAATTAATTCATGCAACGCTCCTCCCCCTTATTTTAGTTAAGAGTGACTTATGTTGACTTAGCTTAAGGTGATTCCTTAGGTCATGTCTACACTATACATGCCACCACAGTTAGTATATCACGTGTGTGTGCATACTTGGCTGCTTGCATCGGCACTGCATGTACTCATCAGAAGTGATTGTGTCAATGCAAAATGTGGTGCATCTCGAATAGGTGTCAGTGTGTGGCATAGAATCATAGAAGATTAGGGTTGGAAGAGACCTCGGGAGGTCATCTAGTCCAACCCTCTGCTCAAAGCAGGACCAACACCAACTAAATCATCCCAGCCAGGGCTTTGTCAAGCCAGGCCTTAAAAACCTCTAAGGATGGAGATTCCATCACCTCCCTAGGTAACCCATTACAGTGCTTCACTACCCTCCTAGTGAATTAGTGTTTCCAAATATCCAACCTAGACCTCCGCCACTGCAACTTGAGACCATTGCTCCTTGTTCTGTCATCTACCACCACTGAGAACAGCTGAGCTCCATCCTCTTTGGAACCCCCCCTTCAGGTAGTTGAAGGCTGCTATCAAATCCCCCTCACACTTCTGTTCTGCAGACTATACAAGCCCAGTTCATGTCCCCCAGCCCCCTGACCATTTTTGTTGCCTTCCGCTGGACTCTCCAATTTGTCCACATCCTTTCTGTAGTAGGGGGCCCAAAACTGGATGCAATACTCCAGGTGTGGCCTCAGAGTGCTGAATAGAGGGGAATAATCACTTCCCTCAATCTGCTGGCAATGCTTCTACTGTGCAGCCCAATATGCCGTTAGCCTTCTTGGCAACAAGGACACACTGCTGACTCATATCCAGCTTCTCATCCACTGCAATACCCAGGTCCTTTTCTGCAGAACTGCTACTTAGCCAGTCGGTGTCCAGCCTGTAGCGGTGCACGGGATTCTTCCATCCTAAGTGCAGAACTTATTGAAACTCATCAGATTTCTTTTGGCCCAATCCTCTAATTTGTCTTGGTCACTCTGGACCCTATCCCTACCCTCTAGTGTATCTACCTCTTCCCCCAGCTTAGTGTCATCTGTGAACTTGCTGAGAGTGCAATCCATCCCATCATCCAGATCATAAATAAAGATGTTGAACAAAACCGGCCCCAGGACTGACCCCTGGGGTACTCCACTTGATACCAGCTGCCAACTAGACATCGAGCCATTGATCACTATCCATTGAGCCCGACAACCTAGCCAGCTTTCTATCCACCTTATAGTCCATTCATCCAATCCATACTTTTTTAACTTGCTGGCAAGAATGCTGTGGGAGACCATATCAAAAGCTTCGCTAAAGTCAAGATATATCATGTCCACCGCTTTCCCCATATCCACAGAGCCAGTTATCTCATCATAGAAGGCGATCAGGTTGGTCAGGCATGAATTGCCCTTAGTGAATCCATGTTGACTGTTCCTGATCACCTTCCTCTCCTCCAAGTGCTTCAAAATGGTTTCCTTGAGGATCTGTTCCATAATTTTTCCAGGGACTGAGGTGAGACTGACTGGTCTGTAGTTCCCCAGGTGGTTCTTCTTCCCTTTTTTAAAGATGGGCACTATATTTGCCTTCAGGGCCGTAGCAACAAAGATCGTGGCCCCCTCCGAACATATGTCTGGGCGGGGCCCCTTACAATGCAGAAACTGGAATGCGGTATTTATTTTATACAATATACAGGGGTCATATTATGTATACATAGGCCTACAGTGTACATGTATTCCGTATTTACGCAAAGCGCTTCTTTCGAGCCTTGTTCTCCGCAAATTGGTTAATCAATGCATCATAGTCCAGCGATCTGGCAATCTTGTTTTCGATTGAGATAACTGCAAGCGCAGAAAGCCTGTCATCTGTCATGGTTGAGCGCAGGATATTCCTGATCAGTTTCATTCTGCTGAAGCTCCTTTCAGCACCAGCGACAGTAACTGGTGTGGTCAGAAGAATTCTGATGCAAATGCAAAGATTCAGATATATCTCCTGAAGGCTGTTCTTGTATATGTACATTAAAAAATTGTTTGCCGTGACAAGTCCTCTCTCTTTCTCAATGACATAAATAAAACGATTCAATTCCATTATGAGTTCATTGGCATCAATATCTCCCATTTTTCTTTCAAAATTTTTGCTGTGATTCTCCAGTTCATTTTCTCTGTGACACTGCTTCAGGCTGTTAGCGTTGTACAGAAATCCAAAAAACGTATACCGCTCCACGAGTTGGTCAAATCGCGACGAAACAGAAGATATGGCCTGATCAGTGAGAACAAGAAAGAACTGTGATTTGAATTTTTCTTCGGCAGAAAGATGACTCGAATCATCAGCACATTCGTAATAAAACATTCTTCTTACGTCGCACCCTGGTTTCTGGAAACACCTGCTCAATACCCATATGCTCTGCTCTTTCACATGCATTTGTGACCACAGAGATATATCCTGTATTTCAATAGTCTTCCAAAAACTTCTTTGTAGCACCGACTTCTGCCTGCAGTACGTCAATTGACACATCAGGTGACTGAATTAATTTGCTGGTTTTATTGACGTGAAATAGTATTTCATACCACGTATACACAGTCAGAACAAAAGGCCACATAGTAACATGGTCTAAAAGCACACCAGCTTCTGTTGCTGTATTGCCATTTTTCTTTTCGAGCGCATATTCTCGCAAAGATGACAAAGCATTGCACAATTCTTCAAGGTGATAACGCAATGGCTTCACAGCATCAATTCTCGACTCCCAACGAGTGTCCGATAACCCTTTAACATATATTGGCATATGTTCTTGAAGTATATCCCAACGTGAAGGTGAAGAAGAAAAGATAATGTATATTCTGTTAATCAAACCGAAAAAGTCAACGGCATATTTCTGAGATCACAAGATTCCAAGTGTGAGCTCCACATGGTACATACAAGGCGCGGTCATTTATTTCTAGCATGCGCGCTTGAACTCCTTTATTCTTTCCTCTCATATTTGTGCCGTTATCATAAGCTTGGCCTGTTATGTCAGCAATGTCTATTCCTAAGTTGTTTGCCTTTTCAAGAAACGCTTCCAATAAGCCCTCGCCAGTTGTATCATGAACATTAAGAAAACCAACAAACGCTTCACGAATATTGACACCATCTTCACCGTTGCATTCAACAAAGCGTAACACCGCACACATCTGTTCTTCATGTGACACGTTGGGAGTACAGTCCAAAATAACTGAATAATATTTTGCTTTTTTAAGCTGCGCTATGTTGGCCTCTTGAATGTTACTGGCAACAAGTTGAATCAGCTCGTTTTGGATCTGTGGACTGAGGTACTGAACATGTGTCTCTGCCTTCTTAATCCTCTGTAAAAGTTTGCTGAGGACAATATCATACTTTGCAAGCAATTCAAACAGTCCCAAAAAGTTGCCATTCGAAGGATCGCCGAGCTTTTAATTACTTCCTCAAAATGCCAAGTTTCTTTCACACAAGAAAATAACGACATCAACCATGTGTTTGACAACATTTCTCCAGAAATCTCTTTCTTTCAGAAAAGCCTGCAATTCGAGTTGGTCAATAGATGTACCTTCTGGATACTTCTGGATACGATTCGTCACTGCTAGCGCTGTCCGTTTCATGTGCCTGTACCTGTACGTTGGATTGCAGCGCAAAATACGTTGACAACTTTGGAATTTTCTCAAGTTCCTTCTCAGCATCTTTTGTTGCCTTTCATTTACTAGCTCTGCTCTTATACGTTCTCTTAGACATCACAAAGCACGCTTCTGCGTTGGAAACGAATAGTTTCAAACGATAAAAAATTAAACAACTAAATTAATAACATTTATCCGCCGACCACCATTATGAACGCAAATACACATTCTTTGAATGGGTCCAACTAAAATTCGAAACTGACCGACAGACAACTGATGTAGCCAGTAGCATTATGATGTATCATAATGACTTCACGGTTTTGTCAGTAAAACCGACATGGATTGTGCAATAGCGTCAATAAATGTAACTTACCTAGTTATACCTTACATTTTTTTTGCCACTTTTAGGGGCCCCCTTCCTTGCGGGCCCCCCTCCGGTCGGAGGGTATAGAGGGCGCTCACTACGCTTCTGTTTGCCTTTTTCCAATTATCCGGGACCTCCCCCAATCACCACAAGTTTTCAAAGATAATGGCCAATGGTTCTGCAATCACATCAGCCAATTCCCTCAGCACCTTCCGATCCATTAGATCTGGACCCATGAACTTGTGCATGTCCAGCTTTTCTAAATAGTCCTTAATCTGTTCTTTCACCACTGAGGGCATTTCACACTGCTCACCTCCTCCCCGTACTGTGTTGCCTAGGACAGCAGTCTGGGAGCTGACCTTGTCTGTGAAGACCGAGGCAAAAAAAGCCTTGAGTACTTCAGCTTTTTCCACATTATCTGTCACTAGGTTGCCTCCCCCATTCATTAAGGGTCCCACACTTTCCCTGACATGCACTACCCTGCAGTTCAATGCCTTTTGGGAAATGTTCATAATGCATTGTGAGGCACACAGGAGTTGCACAATGGGAGCTGGAAGCAAGGTATCAAGTTCCCACCAGACAACTTTCTTCATCCATTTGTTGTACTGCTACTTCTCCTTGTACAAGTAAAACAATGAAAAGTTGATAACTTTGTCCTGCTAACTTGAGGTTAGGCTAAGCGCCAACAACCCCACTTTTTTTTTTTTTTTGCTATGTATCTTAGAAATCTGTCCTCAAAAAATTGTCATGTCACCAGTGGTTGCAGTACTTCCTGTGGCTCTGTAAATACCAGAGGGTGTGTTTGCAACATTCATCACAATAGCGCAGAGCTCTGTGAATTCCATGATTCTGTCAGATGGTGACAGTAAAAGGTACTATATGGGTTTGTGGGACTTTAAAAAAGTGCAAAAATTATGAGATATGGATGGCAATATGGGATGGAGAAAGTTGCCACAGTCACCCCTGCACAACCTGTTTCCACCCCACAATGTCTTGTAAAAATTTCCCAGAAGGCATTGCTCAGGCCACTGGTGAATGGCACACGGGGATAACTACCCATTGAGCACCGCACTGTGCATCAACACAATCACTTGTGGTGAGTGCAGAGTTGAAAGTGGGCTGGTATGGGCTGGTACACAGCATACTGGTAAGAAGTGGCCTCCAGTACGGGCCCGTACAGAACCGACGTTAAAGCCCTGCCGCGCTGTCCCTTTTGCCCCCGCCCCCCATTGGTGGCCCTGCTGGTAGGGTCCCAGGGCTGCTGAGGGGGAGGAGGAGGGCAAAAGGGGCAGCTGCCTGAGGCCTGGTGATTTAAAAGGGCCCGGGGCTCCCGGCCGCCACTTCTGCTACTGCCACTGGAGCCCCAGGATGCGCAAGCTGGGCAGCATGGAAGGGCTGGCTGGGGGAAGCTGACCCCCAGCCTTGCCCCTTTTGCTCAAGGCCCCGCTGGAGCGAGGCCCCTGTACCAATAAGACTTTTAAGTTACTTTCACCCCCGGGTGAGTGAGTGCAGCAATAATGCAAGCAGCCAAATATGCACAATATACTAACCATGGGGCTAACTTGTGTCAACTAAAGTTTGTACTGTAGACATGGCCTTAGTCTTTTACTCTGAACATGCTAATTCAATTATGTATACTGTCTTTCCAAGCTTTCAAAAATAAAAGACATTTGAAAGCATAGAATTTTAAACCTAACTGATTTTGTTAGGATTTCTTATTAACACTCAAGTCCATATATAATATACATTAATTTTAGGAAACCTCAAGGTAAATACTTCCCTCTGAAAAAGTCCTTTCATAGTTGGGGACTAGAGAGCCACAAATCTACAAAGAAGTTGTAGAGCTGTTGAAGTAACAAATCAAACCCTAAAATGAAAGCAGCCAGGATGCTATGGTTATTCAGATTATTCATTCTAGGCTTCGAAATGAGCAAATTGGAGGAGGCTATATCATGAATTAAACTAGATTAAGTGATTTAGCTGTGTGATCCAGTGTCTCACAAAGTATCTCTGCTGGACTTCCTCATTTGGACCAGACCATGCTCTGCTGATGTGTGAGTACTCAGGCAAGGGAGGATATGCTCCTTAGTGCAAAAGAACTGTGCCTTCTGGTGCAAACCACCCTAATGGGGGCAGGGACGAGGTAGGGTACTAATCCTGTCTCTCCTACCTACCGTGGTTCAGGCTGTTATAGTGCGTTCACTCCCACTAAGGAGGAATTTCTCCTGGAGCATCTCTTGGAGCAGTGCTATTCTGCTCCACCCCTAACACAGTGGGGAAGCAATCCTGAGAATTAACAGGCTAATAAAGTCCTCAGTAAATAGCAAGGATTTTCTTTAGGGTGGGATATTAGGGGATTTTTCAGAGCTGTTTACATGAATGACAGTAACCCAGTAGTTCATTCAAGACTTTGTTAAACATTCTCCTTTGGGAAGGCGGAGTTAAGAGCACATACACATTTACCTCATGGGGCGAGGCAAGGTCCAAAGGGAGTGATAAAACCTGGCAAACATCAGCTATTGAAAGCTTTTTCATCATTACATTTTAATCAGGAGGAGTAAAGTCCAGCCCCATCATATGTCCCTAACCACAGTAGATCTGTCAATTGCTTTATAGCCTTCCAGAAAAGGAGAAGGAAAGGGTAACTAAGAACAATTCTCATGGTAAGTCAGTACATTTATTTTTATACGAGAGATATTTAACAAAATTCAACAATATGTAAAAAGAGAAAAAAATCCAAAGTAACTGCAGGATCCTTTAAATAAACACATCATATTGCTGTTTGTTTTATAACTGATAAATTACAGAAAAAATAAATGCTTTGAAATGATAGACTCAGAAGGATTATGCAAATAGAAATGCATGTGTATACACACATAAGCAAATGTATTGATTTCCATGGGGAGTTCTGCTGAAATACTGAAGGCAGAATATGATCCTGGTTTTAAACAAAATGTCACCTAGATATTTATCCTGATCTTAATAGCTGTATGTTCTCTCAGTTAAATGCTAGCTTATAATTAAATTTTCTGAGATGCTTCATTTCCTAAATAAATTAACATGGGTTCTGAAGATAAAAGAAGCTTAAAAACTGAAGGCAGAATATGATGCCAGTTTCAAATAAAATGTTATCAACATATTTGTCCTGAGCTTAATAGCTGTATGTTCTCTCAATTAAGTGCTGACTTTTCTGGGATGCTTCATTTCCTAAATAGATTAAAGTGGGGTCTGAAAATGAAAAAATGTCTGATGCGAATGGAAGAGCTGGTGATGCTGCTGTACCAGACCAGGATTGTGAATCCAAAGACAAATGGTAAATATTTTAATCTATTTTAAAATATTTTTAGCAAGTTAACATTTTTAAATATTTAAGTTCAGATTTTACCTTGAAATACATTTTACATTAATTACATACTTTCCCCATGTACAAAATTATTTTGAAATCTACTATCTTTCAAATATAAATAAAATATTTAGCAACTTATTTGGCTCCTATTGAATTCATCAGGTCAGAGAAGGTCTGTCCAACTAGCAGTCTTGGGCCAGCAACACTGGCTGAGCCGTTCACTGGGGCAATGGGATAGAGACAGAAAATTCTGCCATCTTGCTCCTTGTTCTTTCCCATAAAGAGGAAGTGGCAGTTATATTCATTATACTTCATTAAAAGGCATATCTAAAATAGTGCTAGAACTGAAGCTGGAATAGATAATGGACAGCTAAAGCACATATGCCCAAAAGTTAAGTAGGTATTATAGCTTTTTAGTAAGGGTGACTAAGGCCTGGTCTACTCCTAAAACTTAGGTCGTCCTAGTTATGTTGTTAAAAGGTGTGAAAAATTCACACCCCTGAGAAACATAGTTAAGCAGCCTAAGCCCCAGTGTAGACACTGCTAGGTTGACAGAAGAATTCTTCTGTCAAACTAGCTACCGCCTTTTGAGGGCATGGATTTACTACAGCAATGGATAAACCCACGCTGGTAATGTAGATGTACACCAGGGTCAAAGACAGTTTTATATACCCTGAATACCATTCCTGCTACTTCATCCATCTATCTCATATAGTAGTGAACTGTGGCAGGAATGGATTCTGTGTGAGTTCTGTCCTCCTCCCTATTTAGAAAATTGCACAGTGCCTCAACTCATGGCTTCCCATGCCATATAACAGGATCACCAGAAGACATGAATCCCCATAAATATGTTAGAGGTAGGGGGTTGAGTACAGCCTGAAGGGAGATTCTGAGAATCAGGAGGTTTCATGGCACAAGCTGGAGAGAAGTGCTTTGTTACAGGTGAGCCTGATATGGGTGTGTGCAACTGTTACTTTGCAAAGTGCTACATAAAACCTAGGATCACCACTACCAATGTTAAAGGGAAAAAAATCATCTGTATTTGATCTTTCATCTGGACCTTCCTGGGCATCCCTGAGCCTATAGCTTTCCTGCAAAATCCATTAAATACTTTGACTTTCTGCCTTTGCTGTCGTAACATCTAAATGAGTCTAATAGGCTTTGGCTGCAAAGTGTGGGATTTTTTTCAGCAAAATCTCTAGAGAGGTATGGGCCTTTTCTTGGATTCTTTGGTGGAGGATTCCAGAATGGATCACTGACCATACAAAGAGAAAGAATCATATCACTGGAGTTCATCTTCTTACTATTTCACACTAAGAAAGCACATTTCCTGACTACATTGGATGAAGACAGCCCCTAAAACTTTATAGTACTTTGTTGCTCTCCTTGAGTTCTGAAAATGGGTATCCAGTCATTCATTAGCATTAGTACTTACTGAGTGATACATTCTAAGAAGTCAGTAACACTGAGAGAAAAAACTGTCACAATTCTGATTATATGGTAACCACAAGATATGAGGATTGTCAGCTAAAATTTTCTGCCCTCCACCCCCAGTTTTGTCCTTGATGGATGATTTTATAGAGACAAGGTGGGTGAGAGTAATATCTTTTATTGGACCAACTTCTGTTGGTGGGAGAGAAAAGCTTTCGAGCCACAGAGAGCCCTTCTTCAGGTTTGGGAAAGGTACCTCATCCATCTTGTTTTTCTAATATCTGGTACCTACATGGCTACAACTACACTGCATACAGCAATGGATTACTTTATACTCTGTTTACTGTTGCAAAGAAGGCAATATCTACTAACATCCCCAGTTTAATTTGTATTGGAACGTGATGTAACTCAGACACTTACTACAGCAATGGAAGGATTTTTTCTGTCACCATAGTAAATCCACCACTCCAAGAGGAGGCAGCTAGGTTGATAGAAGAATTCTTCTGTTGACCTACTGGTGTCTAGGGGCTTAAGTCAGCTTAATTATATCATACAGGATGTGAATTTTTTCATAACCCTGAGTGACGTAGCTAAGCCAACCTAACTTTTTAGTTTAGACCATCCCTCAGGAAAAGACAAACTAATACAAAGCTGTATAATGCTGGAACTATTTGTCATATTTTCAACCAGATATTAATTAGGTCTCAGTGTTCAATGGCTATATACATTTTTCTAATTTTAGAAGTATTTATTAAAGGAAAGATATGGTGAGGCTTTAATTGAGGAATGTGCCTACGATGTGTAGGAGGAGTTCATAAGCTATTGTTACTGCGTGATCTGCAAGTGCTGTTAGCTGCATTGCACAAGTATGATCATCTTTCTTTTATTTACATCTGGCGAGAAAGCTGCAACAATTTATTTGGGATATGGACCTTGGTACTGTAACTCATGATTGTATCACGTCATTATTATAACACTATAAAACTGTAATAAAACCTTATCTACACTAAGGAATTTTAGAAAAAAAATTCCTGCTGGTGCTATGATGCACCAGTGGGAGTGCTACTGTAGACAAAGCTGTAGCAGCTTTTGGTGTTTTGTCACTGTGTCAGTACAGCTTGCACAGATCTGATTGCATGATTGGGACTAAGTGTGGATTTCTCACTTTATTGCATAAAATAACTACAGCTGGAGTTTCTGGAGTGAATGACCAGTATAATACCCCATGGACACCAGATTGTGTTGTAATAACGTTAAAAGTGAAATAACTCTAGATAAGTTATGATCATAGACTCATAGATGTCTAGGACTGGAAGGGACCGCGAGAGGGAAACTTCCCTGCAAACTGTGCACGTTTTTTCTGTGTTTGTGTCCATATACTTTTCCATTAGGTTGTACTAAATATGTGACCATCACAATAGGTTAAACTTTTCCCCTCCAACTTTTAATTTTTCCCCCCCAATAGTCTTTTCCTTGCCTTGGTAACAGATTCTACTCAACACCTTGCTTTCTTAGAAACCAGGCCTCAAATCCTGCAAACTGATCTATGCAGGAGGACCCTTACACCGATAGAGTCATACTGAAGTGAATGGGGCTCCACATAGGCATAAAGATTCTTCTGTATGGCCCAGTTTGTGGACTGAGTCTTAAACTCTTTTTTGATCTCTACTATACTCTCACCTTTGGGTCATCTTGGAGTGACCATAATCTACATGTTTGCCAAAAGTAGGGATTCAGTAAAAAATCAAGATACATAGACTAGCCAATCTATTTCAAAAGATTACCAGGAGCTACTATTAGTGAGTTTCTGTAATCTAGCAGATTAACCAAAAATGTTAATTTCCTTTCAAGTGAACTTTTGGAGAAGTACCATGTTGATGTTCTTTAATATACTTGGAGGTTTCTTAAACACATTGCGGACAATATTTCCAGAAATAAACTAAGACTAATCTGCAAATCATCTTCATTTTATGTTCTTATATCTCTTACATTCTTGTTTAATTTTGTTTAGATTTAACTGTATTACTACTTTAAATGTTAGAGTTGCAGTTAAATATTTTCTCTTTTACAATACATTAAAACAATCATTCATATTCAACAGTGAGGACGAGAAGAAGCCAAAGAAACCTAATGTGGTCAGCCCATTAACAATGGTAAGATATATGCTATATATATCTATTAAAGTTTAATAATGAACTTTAAACAATGTTTTTTAATGTTTCAAGTCTTACTGATAAGGCCTGATCTACATTTCTGGTATACCTGTGTGGATACAGTTTATACCAGCCAAACTGTGCTTTTGCCTGTATAGCGTATTCCACACACATCCCTCCCCCACAGGTAAAGTAAGCTGTACTGGCAAAAGTGTAATTTTACCGGTATAACTGCATCTACCTAGGAGATTTTGCTGGCAGACCTGTGTTAGTCAGGGACCCACACCACTTCACAGCCTGACCAAGGGTACTGGAACAATTTGTACAGTGTGGGTGCTGAGAGCTATTGAACCATACTGTAAACCCTGTATATAATGCAAATCACTTCAAGCTAGGGGATGCAGCAGCACCCCCCAGCACTCCTAGTTCCAGCACCTATGACACCGACCAACATAGCTATGCTGACAAAAGTTTGTAGTGTAGACCTGGCCTTAAAAGTTTTACCTGCATTACTATGTCAGTTAGGGGTATTATACTTTACCAACAAAGTTATATCAGTAAAAACACTAGTGTGGATGCAGTTATACCAATATAAAGGTGCCTTATACTAGTATAGCTTAATTTGGTTTCTGAACTACAATAAGCTATACCAGTGTAAACATTTTAATACCAGTTAGGGTGACCAGATGTCCCGATTTTATAGAGACAGTCTCGATATTTGGGGCTTTTTCTTATATAGGCTCCTATTACCCCCCACCTCCTGTCCCGATTTTTCACACTTGCTGTATGGCCTAATACCAATATAACTGTGGGGGTTTTTTTGCTGCTTTAACTACACTGGTATAGTTAAAGTGGCAAAACCTTTGAGGACAGGCCTACACTAAAAACTTTTACTGGTATAGTAATGTCAGTTGGGGTATGATTTTTGTGATATTTCCATATCAGTAAAAGTTGTACTGTAGATGCAGTTATACTGGCATTAAAGTGCTTTTGCTGTGAGAGCTTATTTCACTTGGAGAACTGGTATAAACGATATCAACAAAAGCACTTTTTTTGATAATATAAGCTGTGTTTACAGTAGGAGGGTTTGCCAGTAAAGTTATACCAGCAAACTTTTTCTAGTATACACCTGGCATAAGTATAGACAACCCCTTAATAACAGAGAGATTTTTATACGGGTGACTTCAACCAGGATAAAATCTTTGATTTTAACTTACTCTTTTGTGCTTAGGTATATTAGATATGTTTTGTGCATGAGGTATGTTAATGTTAATGACTACTGTTTAGACTCTAATAGGGTAACAAATGTTGGCATCCATGAACAATAGCAGAGATTCATCGGAAAGTCCACAGAGGTATTGCATTAATGTTCAATAAGTGGCTTATGAGCATCCTGAAGCAACTACAAACTTTTCTATGATCTCCCTTCTACTATGTATAAGTTGCAATATCTAGGCATTTTGTGATTAAATTAAAAACAAAAGATGAAGTATGATTTTCTCTCATTTTTGGCTTTTAGATAAAAGGACTCTTATACCCTTCACTCTGGATTTGCTGATTTTTGTGGGTTCTTGTCAGCTCCCATATTCAGCATAATTTTTAATTAATTATTTTAACAAGATAGCTAAATTACACCGAGAGCTCAAATACCAGAGAGAATGTTTCTCTTTATATTGCAAAATGCTGGCCAAATTTTGTCCTCAAGGTCTAATTTCAGTAGCAGTTTAAGGGCAAAATTGTCTCTATCAAGAACCACACTATTCTAAATAGGAAATATTCTGTGCAGTAGATACTACTTAATATTATTCAGTATTATTCTAGCTGCACAAAATCCCACTAGACATCTTGTTCATTTTAATTGGATGATGCATACTAATATGATATATGCAATCATATTAATGAATCTCTAGCTCAAGGTGCAGAATGAATAATGAGCATGCTTCTTCACTTTGTTACACCAGTACAATTCCAGTGACTCCAGTGTTGTTACTGAAGTGGAGTGGCATGGAGAATCAGACCTAGTGCTCTTCTTACATTTAGAGCCTGACCCAAAGTTGAATGAAGTAAATGTGCTTTTGATAATGCCTATAATACATCAGGAAATACTTTTTTTCTTAGCGTCACACTGAAATTTGTATTGCAAGTATCTCATGAGGACTTCATATAGTAAAATTCGTAAGGGATGCTCTATACATAGTTTATTATTGCTTTCATTATACTGATTTAGAAACTGGTGTAGCTCAAGTCCTACAACCCCCTAGCATGAACACAGTTATACCAGTATAAGTTATACCAGTATAAGTAGGGCCCTACCAAATTCACGGCCATGAAAAACACATCATGGACCATGAAATCTGATCCCCCCACAGTGAAATCTAGTGTTTTGGGTGCTTTTACCCTATACTATTCAGATTTCATGGGAGGAGACCAGTGTTTCTCAAATTGGGGATCCTGACACAAGGTCCTGACACAACAGACGGTTGTGGGGTCACAAGGTTATTTTAGGGGGGTTGCGGTATTGCCACCCTTACTTCTGCGCTGCCTTCAGAGCTGGGTGGCTGGAGAGTGGCAGCTGTTGGCTGGGCACCCAGCTCTGAAGGCAGCGTCCCACCAACAGCAGTGCAAAAGTAAGGGTGGTAATACCATACCATGCCACCCTTACTTCTGTGCTGCTGCCTTCAGAGCCGGGCAGCTGGAGAGTGGCGGCTGCTGACTGGGGGCCCAGCTCTGCAGGCAGCAGCAGTGCAGAAGTAAGGGTGGCAATACCATACGATGCCATCCTTATGTCTGCGCTGCTGCTAGTGGCGGCTCTGCCTTCAGAGCTGGGATCCTGACCAGCAGCCGCCACTCTCCAACTGCCCACCTCTGAAGGCAGCACCACTGCCAGCAGCAGCAGCCAGAAGTAAGAGTAACAGTACCACAACCCCTCCTACAATAACCTTGTGACCCCCTCCCCACAACTTTTTTTAGGGTCAGGACCCCTACAATTACAACACTGTGACATTTCAGATTTAAATAGCTTAAATCATGAAATTTATGATTTTTAAAATCCTATGATCATGAAATTGACCAAAATGGACTGTGAATTTGGTAGGGCCCTAAGTATAAAGATGCTTATATCAGTATGGCTTATTTCTATAACTCTAAATTATTTTTGTCAATTTAAATTTTAATCCGATAGAGTGGAATGTTATAAAAACTGTGCGTATACAAGACTTAAGCTTTTATGACTTTTTGTTATCTTAACTGTGCATCCCTAATGTTGTGCTAGCCCTTTTTAATGCATGAAATTAGAGAAGTTTTCAGGAATGAAGGTGTTCCCATTTTCACATGAAGGTGTTCTCATTTTCAGTTTCGGTACTCTGATTGGTTGGATAAATTACTAATGGTTCTTGGCTCTGCCATGGCAATCCTTCATGGTGCAGCTCTCCCAATCATGATGATAATCTTTGGAGATATGACAGATAGCTTTGTTAATCCAGGAAACATATCTAATCCAGGTAAGAACTGTCCTCGTTTTTAATTGGTGACATTAGAATACAGCTTGTATGGAGAGAATAATTGTCTGCATTACAATAAAAACAGGAAGGAATGGCAGCTTATCCTCTGGATAATGAATCCAATGGAGTCAGTTTGCTCCTAATGGCTGAGCCAAATTAATCTGTGGCCCATTTATTACAGAGGAGATATACCAGAGGTTAATTTTGTCCCCTGTTTCCAGGCCTTCCTAAAATATTAAAAGCACCCATTAACTGTTATACTGATTTCTGCAGAGCTGGTACTTCTTTTGAAATGTCACAGAAATGGAAATGTCCTGTGACACTGAATGTGGAGTTGAGGGAAGAAAAAGGGGATGAATGTGAAATTGTGAGATGAGGTATATGAAAAAGAGAACAGGCAAAATACATATACAATATCTCAAAAATAAGAGGCAGTTTGAAAGTCACAATAACTACAGAGATATTCATAAATAAATGATTAAATCATGCATTAGTCTTACCCAGTAACGGCAACCCAGGTAAGCATGATACTCGTAATGCTATTTATTTATTAAATATAAATATGTTAATATTGAAATATAAATTTTCATGCAGTTACAGACAAACAAAAGGACAGAGTCCCTGCCCCAGAGACTTTACAATGTGAGGTTCAATTCTCCAGGCATCAGCTCCTATCACTTTCCTTTGAGGGACAAAGAAAATAGAAAAAGAAGCACCCTGGTTTAAATATGTGGCGGGGGTTCCCCCTGGAACAAAATTAATTGATTACAGAGAACACACCTTCAGTGCACTTAAATACGAAGTGCTGAGACTGAAGTCTATTCATGTTCACATAATGAGAAAGGTTTTCAGGAAATAAAAGAAGAGGCTCCTTCTCGCCTATAATTATTGTACCTCTTATGAGAACAGAAAAATGCCTTTTATATTGGTCTAAGGGAGAAAACTTGACAGATGCTTGGGTTTTTTTTCCCATCGATCTCTTCTATGTCCTCTTTTCGTTCTGATCAGAGTCCTGTAGACGATTCAGCTAAAAACATCTAATCTCCTCCTGCTAGCCCCAGTTAGATCTTATTAATTTACTTTGAATCCCTTTTCAGTCTTTCTGGAAATCTTCACTTATTTCACCTAGCCTTCACTAGGGGGTGACTAAACTACTGACTTTACCTGCACTTAGAATTTCCTAAACTTCTCCAAAGACTTATGTTCATTATTTGTTTAGAACTATTCTTCTGCCTTTACAGGCAGATAGTTAAGTCACAGAGGGTTGGATGCTCTTACACTGAAGTGTAAGAGGTGGCTTATAAGATCTGTGGGACTAGACCTTGGGATGGCTGACAGCCCCCCATACAAAGCCAAAACCAGGGAGCACTGGGGAGATTAGGCCCTACAGGAAGTACTGCACAAAGGATCCAGACTGACAGTACCCTGCGGCCCTCTGATTGGCCAAGTAACCTTAGAGTGTGGCCTAAGAAGTTGTTTAGCCCAGGGCCGGCTCCAACTTTTTTGCCACCCCAAGCGGCGAAGAGAAAAGAAAAAAAAGAAAAACCCGATTGAGCTGCCGCCGAAGAGGAAGAGAGGGACTGAAGGACCCGCCGCCGAATTGCTGCCGAAGACCCGGACGTGCTGCCCCAATAACGGATGGACTGCCGCCTCTTTCTGTTGGCTGCCCCAGGCACCTGCTTCCTTTGCTGGTGCCTGGAGCCAGCCCTGGTTTAGGCAATCACACAGATTTCTAGTCTGCTGTGACTCCTGACCACACTTGCTTTCTACCCTCCAGTCTCTAACCCAGCCTGACTCTGACTCTTGCCTCCTGATTCTAGCCTGGTATTATCTCTGGCCTGACTCTTGCCTATTGACCTTGGTGCTGGTGCTTACAGTGATCCCCACTCACTGACTACTGTCTTGTGACCATTGTTGAAGTATGGAAACCAGCCAGCTATGACTGCTTTGCCAGACTACCTATGCCCCAGACCCTTACATGGTTTCACTATTGCTGATGCAGAGAAATGTAAAATTATGCATCCTTGCACTAGCTGCACCCTGGGGGATATTAATATTGAGGTGTTACTATTTCTGACTTCCTTCAGGATTTCTATTTAGGGGGGGTGTAAAACATTAGTTTATAACCCATCCACGGAGGATGCTGAGGGGATGAAGTGAATCAATTTGCTCTTTGATAGATCTGGTCATGCCTTTCCTCAGCCAGTACCACTCTTATTTTTTAACTTGTGCTGGCCTGCTAGAGCTTCCCTAGTACAACAGTGACAATAGTCACTTTGTGCAGTTGCAATTTTATTTCCTGATAGGCTTTACGCTGCTGAAGCCATGCAGTTTAAAAATAACATGAGAAAGTGTATGACAGAGACATATGATATCTGCTCACTAACTTTGTTCCTTTCCTCTTCTAGCATCTTGTCTTGAAGTTGTGCAATAGCAGACTTCTCCAGTCACACTCAAAACACCCATGTTGAAGCCTATATTTACACTTCGTGTTCTTGAGTACTTAATGAGTTCATGCATTCATTGTCAATCATTTTCCAAAACATGCTCCTTTGCTTTCCTCACAAGCATCATCCCACACGCTATATCCAGAATGAAAGGAAATACTTCATGTTACCGGGGAAAAGATTAAAAGATTTACATTTCTTGTGTATATGTCAAAGCTTCAAACCATTATATCTCTTTCTCAGTAGATGCTTTCCACCTTTTAATTAATTATTGTGGAAAACAAGTCTTGTAACAGTCTTTTTTATTTGGAATCTTGTGCCGTAAAGTACGCATGCACAATTCATGATGTTTAAGGTATAAATTTAAGAAAGTAAGCACATTGGCAATGCTTATTTAACTATTATGATATAATAAAGGCTGCAATAGAACTAATTTCAATAATAATTGTAATATTTTTTGCTTTTCATCGCACTAAGCATCTCAAAGTGCTTTACATATGTTAATTAATAAAGGCTTATACAACACTCTTACAGGTAGGAGTTGGAAATAATATTATCCCCCTACTGGAAATGGGGAAAGTGAGGCAAAGTCATGTTAAGCTAAGGTCACCAAGCAAATCAGTGATGAAGCCAAGAGAATGATTCAGATCACTTGCTTCTCACCAGTGTGCTTTAGCAACTATACTTCTTTCATATCCTTAATTAACAATAATTAGTTGAATAAAAACGTAGTCACCTAACAAACCAGACAATGGCTTTAACTACCATCACTATGCTCTCACATAGAGTGAAGGTTCTACACTCATAAAACTAATGGCAACATATGGACCTACATTTGTAAGGTGATTAAAGGTACTTCTTGATCTATATAAATACAATGTATTGATAATACTAACAAAGTCCGTATACATTCTAGAATGAGTATTATAGGCAAAATTCTGATCTCAGTTAGACTTGTGTAACTCTGAAGTAAGTGACAGCAGAATTTAGTTTTATATTGTAATTGCCACTGTTGCATTATAGGTACAAGCCTGCACTTTTGGTCTGAAAAACTAATTGTACAACTTGTTGTACACCCTCAATTCCCACTGAAGTCAATGGAGGCCTAGGATTTGCTCAGCACCTTGAAGGATTAGGAGTTTATACAGAAAAGTTATTAAAACATGCTTTAGTATATGTATTTAACAAAAATTTCTTATGTTTTTTTTTAAGGGAATATTTCTTTTAATCCTTATCAGAAACTTGAGGAACAAATGACCAGGTAATTAGTAATTGTTAATTATCTTCAGGATTGCCTTTCTTTTAGGCAGCGGTAGAGGTCTCTAATCAAACCATTATTTCCCTAAAGGTAATTTTATATTTAAACCTATGAAACGAACAATTAGCTGGTGCATTGGATACATGTCAGTCAAAGTGTTACATACAGCTAGAGGGTTACACTCTTTGTTACTTAGAATCATAGAATCATAGAATATCAGGGTTGGAAGGGACCTCAGGAGGTCATCTAGTCCAACCTCCCTGCTCAAAGCAGGACCTAACCCCAACTAAATCATCCCAGCCAGGGCTTTGTCAAGCCTGATCTTAAAAACCTCCAAGGAAGGAGATTCCACCACCTCACTAGGTAACCCATTCTAGTGCTTTACCACCCTCCTTGTGAAAAAGTTTTTCCTAATATCCAACCTAAACCTCCCCCACTGCAACTTGAGACCATTACTCCTTGTTCTGTCATCTGCTACCACTGAGAACAGACTAGATCCATCCTCTTTGGAACCCCCTTTCAGGTAGTTGAAAGCAGCTATCAAATCACCCCTCATTCTTCTCTTCTGCAGACTAAACAATCCCAGTTCCCTCAGCCTCTCCTCATAAGTTATGTGCTCCAGCCCCCTAATCATTTTTATTGTCCTCCGCTGGACTCTTTCCAATTTTTCCACATCCTTCTTGTAGGGGCCCAAAACTGGACACAATACTCAGGGTGAGGCCTCACCAATGTTGAATAGAGGGGAACGATCACGTCCCTCAATCTCCTGGCAATGCCCCTTCTTAAACAGCCCAAAATGCCGTTAGCCTTCTTGGCAACAAGGGCACACTGTTGACTCATATCCAGCTTCTCGTCCACAGTAACCCCTAGGTCCTTTTCTGCAGAACTGCTGCCTAGCCACTCAGTCCCTAGTCTGTAACAGTGCATGGGATTCTTCCATCCTAAGTGCAGGACTCTGCACTTGTCCTTGTTGAACCTCATCAGATTTCTTTTGGCCCAATCCTCTAATTTGTCTAGGTCCCTCTGTATCCTATCCCTACCTTCCAGCGTATCTACCACTTCTCCCAGTTTAGTGTCATCTGCAAACTTGCTGAGAGTGCAGTCCACGCCATCCTCCAGATCATTAATGAAGATATTGAACAAAACCGGCCCCAGGACCAACCCTTGGGGCACTCCGCTTGAAACCGGCTGCCAACTAGACATGGAGCTGTTGATCACTACTCGTTGAGCCCGACGATCTAGCCAGCTTTCTATCCACCTTATAGTCCATTTATCCAGCCCATACTTCTTTAACTTGCTGGCAAGAATACTGTGGGAGACCGTATCAAAAGCTTTGCTAAAGTCAAGGAATAACACACCCACTGCTTTCCCCTCATCCACAGACCCAGTTATCTCCTCCTAGAAGGAAATTAGGTTAGTCAGGCATGATTTGCCCTTGGTGAATCCATGCTGACTGTTCCTGATCACTTTCCTCTCCTCTAAGTGCTTCAGAATTGATTCCTTGAGGACCTTCTCCATGATTTTTCCAGGGATTGAGGTGAGGCTGACTGGCCTGTAGTTCCCTGGATCCTCCTTCTTCCCTTTTTTAAAGATGGGCACTACATTAGCCTTTTTCCGGTCATCTGGGACCTCCCCCGATCACCATGAGTTTTCAAAGATAATGGCCAATGGCTCTGCAATCACATCCGCCAACTCCTTTAGCACCCTCGGATGCAGCGCATCCGGCCCCATGGACTTGTGCTCGTCCAGTTTTTCTAAATAGTCCCGAACCACTTCTTTCTCCACAGAGGGCTGGTCACCTTCTCCCCATACTGTGCTGCCCAGTGCAGCAGTCTGGGAGCTGACCTTGTTCGTGAAGACAGAGGCAAAAAAAGCATTGAGTACATTAGCTTTTTCCACATCCTCGGTCACTAGGTTGCCTCCCTCATACAGTAAGGGGCCCACACTTTCCTTGACTTTCTTCTTGTTGCTAACATACCTGAAGAAACCCTTCTTGCTACTCTTAACATCTCTTGCTAGCTGCAACTCCAAGTGTGATTTGGCCTTCCTGATTTCACTCCTGCATGCCTGAACAATATTTTTATACTCCTCCCTGGTCATTTGTCCAATCTTCCACTTCTTGTAAGCTTCTTTTTTGCATTTAAGATCAGCAAGGATTTCACTGTTTAGCCAAGCTGGTTGCCTGCCATATTTACTATTCTTTCTACACATCGGGATGGTTTGTTCGTGCAACCTCAATAAGGATTCTTTAAAATACAGCCAGCTTTTCTAGACTCCTTTCCCCCTCATGTTATTCTCCCAGGGGATTCTGCCCATCAGTTCCCTGAGGGAGTCAAAGTCTGCTTTTCTGAAGTCCAGGATCCGTATTCTGCTGCTCTCCTTTCTTCCTTGTGTCAGGATCCTGAACTCGACCATCTCATGGTCACTGCCTCCCAGGTTCCCATCCACTTTTGCTTCCCCTACTAATTCTTCCTGGTTTGTGAGCAGCAGGTCTAGAAGAGCTCTGCCCCTAGTTGGTTCCTCCAGCACTTGCACCAGGAAATTGTTCCCTACACTTTCCAAAAACTTCCTGGATTGTCTGTGCACTGCTGTATTGCTCTCCCAGCAGATAGCAGGGTGATTAAAGTCTCCCATGAGAACCAGGGCCTGCAATCTAGTAACTTGTGCTAGTTGCCAGAAGAAAGCCTCGTACACCTCATCCCCCTGGTCTGGTGGTCTATAGCAGACTCCCACCATGACATCACCCTTGTTGCTCACACTTCTAAACTTAATCCAGAGACTCTCCGGTTTTTCTGCAGTTTCATACCGGAGCTCTGAGCAGTCATACTCCTCTCTTACATACAATGCAACTCCCCCACCTTTTCTGCCCTACCTGTCCTTCCTGAACAGTTTATATCCATCCATGACAGTACTCCAGTCATGTGAGTTATCCCACCAAATCTCTGTTATTCCAATGACATCATAGTTTCTTGACTGTGCCAGGACTTCCAGTTCTCCCTGCTTGTTTCCCAGGCTTCTTGCATTTGTGTATAGGCACTTAAGATAACTCGCTGATCGTCCCGCTTTCTCAGTCTGAGGCAGGAGTCCTCCCCTCTCCTGCTCGTGCTTCCTCCCGGTATCCCATTTCTCCACTTACCTCATGGCTTTGATCTCCTTCCCCCGGTGAACCTAGTTTAAAGCCCTCCTCACTAGGTTAGCCAGCCTGCTTGCGAAGATGTTCTTCCCTCTCTTCGTTAGGTGGAGCCCGTCTCTGCCTAGCACTCCTCCTTCTTGGAACACCATCCCATGGTCGAAGAATCCAAAGCCTTCTATCCGACACCACCTGCATAGCCATTCATTGACTTCCACAATTCGACGATCTCTACCCAGGCCTTTTCCCTGCACAGGGAGGATGGACGAGAACACTACTTGTGCCTCAAACTCCTTTATCCTTCTTCCCAGAACCACGTAGTCTGCAGTGATCCACTCAAGGTCATTCTTGGCAGTATCATTGGTGCCCACGTGGAGAAGTAGGAAGGAGTAGCGATCCAAGGGCTTGATGAGTCTCGGCAGTCTCTCCATCACATCGTGAATCCTAGCTCCTGGCAAGCAGCAGACCTCTCGGTTTTCTCGGTGCTGTCCTAATACACTGGGATGCCCAGAGTTCCTTGCATTCCTCCATTCCCACTCCTCCCCTTCCCAGCACCCTCTCATCCCCTTCTACTTCAGGAACATCCTGCAAGTCCCCCCCTTCCTCTCCCCCTCCCCTCCCCCTCCCCGTATTGGGAGGATTAACGGAGCTAAAATGAGAGCTGTTATAAACTGGAATGTGTTCATGGCTGCCATGCACCGGTTCATTGATTTAGCTAGTTTATAGACAATGACATGGGTAGTTGAAGTTGCTAGTTCTGTTAATCTGATACCAAGGACTCTGTGTGTGCCCTCTGATCCTGCACTGCCTCCCCAGTTTCTCCCTTCTGGTTTTCATCAGAGGCAATAGGATTCTGCCCACTGATGCCTAGAACATTCCATTTGCAATTGATCAGATGCATCATTCAAAAGTTAATTGTTATATCCAAACATGCTAGCAGAGAAATGCTATCTAACTGAATGTAAGTCTTCACAAGCTCAGCCAATTAAACGGCAGCTTTCAAATAATTCTTCATCTTCTAGTGTAAAAAAATTAAAATAATGGATGAAGACAGTGGATTTTGACCTCCATGACTGTTCCTCCTTATTTATGTCCATAATAAGGTGACAGAGCTCTTCTTTTTCTCAGACCCTTTTATGCCTGTGGTAGACTCCTACATAAAGCTGCTGACTCATTGCAGCAAATGTAGCTTGTTAACTGAGGGCTACTAGGGAAGTAGGACAAAGGAGTTACTAGAGAGAAACACTAGAGACAGTCAAACGTAGAAAGGAAATTTAAGCATATGTTTTTGAATGATCAACAATGCTGAATTCCAGGAAGGGGTAGCGTTTGGATGTTAAATCAAGATCAGAGTGCTCTGCTGAGGATGTTGTAGGGCAGGGGTCGTCAACCTCTGGCACACGACTCGCCAGGGTAAGCACTCTGGCGGGCCGGGCCAGTTTGTTTACCTGCCACGTCGGCAGGTTCGGCCGATCGCGGCTCCCACTGGCCGCGGTTCGCCATCCCAGGCCAAGGGGGGATGCAGGAAGTGGTGGCCAGCACATCCCTCGCCCGCGCCGCTTCCCTCAGCCTCCATTGGCCTGGGATAGCGAACCGCAGCCAGTGGGAGCCGCGATCGGCCGAACCTGCGACTCGGTAGGTAAACAAACTGGCCCGGCCCACCAAGGTGCTTACCCTGGCGAGCCGGGTGCCAGAGGTTGCCGACCCCTGTTGTAGGGACTCAGCCCATTCCAATGACATTGTCCCAGTGAAAGAAATATTTTATATACACTTTCTATTTATAAACTCATAAAATTCCACATAAAAACCAAGATAAGATAAGGTCTGTCAAATGAGTATGCAAGCGTGTTACAGACATGCTAGGGGATAGCAAAGGTGATGTCAATGCTAGAAGTATTTAATATAGTCAACACTGCAGAGTAGAAAACTTCTTTTCAATAGATAGCATCCATAATGTGGAGTGTTTACCTGCAATATCTAATTTAGATATTTATAGAGTACTAGTCAATGTAGTACCTTGGTATTTATTGCTACTGTATAGAGCTAATTTATCAGTAGAAAGGATTCCCTGAAACCATTCTTTTTTACAGTGGTAACAGCCGACTAAGTGCTAACTCTCATGAATGCACCAAAAAATGTTCTCATTAGTTAATCATTATACTTTTCTTTGTTTCTTTAAAACCATCTAGGGTCCTGATCCAAAGCCCATTGAAGTCAATAGAAAGACACCTACTGACTTCAATGAAGTCTGTATAAAGCTTTAGCAAAGAAGTTATCATTGTACAAGCTATCACTGTAGCTCAGAGAACCAAAACACATAGGTCAGGGCCAATCATAGTTCTAGGAACATAAGAATGGCCATACTGGGTCAGACCAAAGGTCCATCTAGCCCAGTATCCTGTCTTCCAACAGTGGCCAATGCCAGGTGCCCCAGAGGGAATGAACAGAACAGGTAATCACCAAGTGATCCATCTCCTGTTGCCCATTCCCAGCTTCTGGCAAACAGAGGCTAGGGACACCAGCCCTGCCCATCCTGGCTAATACCCATAGATGGACTATCCTCCATGAATTTATCTATAGTTCATTATTTATATAGGAAGTCGTATAGGAATCCTATACTTCATAAAAAACTACTAACCTATGGGTGGTAAGATTATATTTCCCTATGCACAGTTTATTCCATAATTGTCCATTATAAGGTTCTTTCACCTTCCTCTGAAGCATCAGGTACTGCTGCTGTCAGAGATAGGATGTGGAAATAGGTGGATCATATGTTTGAGTCAGTGTAGCAATTCCTATATTTCTATGATCTTTTATTCCTTCTCTCTTTTCATCCATCTCTCATTTTCTTTCCTTTCTCTTCCCCCTGCTCTTTTTGGGTTCTCTTCTTCTCTTTTTCCCCTTTCCATTTCCCCTTGTCCTTGTCTTTCCGTTTCAACTTCTCTTTTCTCCCTCCTTTACAGGAGTCAACCTTTCCCCTGAAGATTGTCTTTCACAGGCCTCACCCCTATACTGTATAACCAGCATGCCTGGACTTGCCCCTGAAAGCAATTTATCATCAGAGATTATTATGTTAAATTCTAGTCCCTGTTATACATTAAAAACAATTTACAAGAACAGTAATTAACATAAAAATTACATGGATGAATTCAGGAAATGCACACATTATGTTTCTTACTCAAATAATATTTATACCTAAAATCCAGCTTTCATCCAGAACATTGGTTGTTGAATAGTTAATTCACAGTGCAATGTGCAATTAACTTTCATCAATGATTCTTCCAAAATAAATTTGATCAATAAGGAATTTCACACATAATTGAATTCACTTTGTTATGGATTGTCATAAAACAAATCCTGTAATACTTGCTGGTGAATTTTAAAGATTCTTTATAGAGAGACAAGGTGAATGAGGTAATATCTTTTATTGAACCAACTTCTGTTGGTGAGAGCAATAAACTTTTGAGATTACTGAACTCTTCTTCTGTGACCAACCCAACTACAACAACACTGCATGCTGATTCATTATAATTTTACAGTGTTTAAGGTGATTGATTTAAGGTCAACATTTAGCTAATCACATAGTCAGCTTTAAGTTAGCCATTAACCTATTTTTATAGTTCAGTTTAGAGATGAGTAATTTTATAAATTATGAAATCTCAAAGTAAATTGAGTTGTGTCATGCAACAATGGGAAAAAATCATAGCTACTTTCTTCTAAAGTGGGACAAGGGACTTTATTAGAATATGGAAAACAGAATTATCACCAAAGCTACTCTGTCTCTTTTTGTACTTCACTGCCGAGCTTTTGCTTACAACCTTCCCAACCCCCATCCTGTCTGGCTTCAAATTCCAGCTACAGCTTTAAAGAAACAGTACACATATTTTTACATATCTATAGGTGTGAGAGGATCCAAATGGCTTTTATCTTTATTTTGTAATTATTCATCTTTATGTAAATGTACTAATCTGGTAATGAAATTTGGCATGTGCCTCACACAAAGAAAGTTTAGATGTAATTTCCTATTGTTTTATGGCTATGGCACATGGAATAGTATTGAATAAAATTAAAATTAAAATACATGTTATGAATATATATATGAGCTAGAGGAATTTGCTGAACTTTAAATTATCATAATAAAATGGAATTCCATATAAGGAATTTATTGGCATCTACCTGCAACAAAAGTTTATCTAATTTTTTTGTCCTGTATGTGTGGAGGATCATTTTGATTTAACTGAATTAGCTCTATAGAGAAGGGTTTTTTTTCTTTTTTAACTTCAGGAATACATACTCATTTTAAAACAAAATTATTTCAAAATTCTCTCACTGATGAGTAAATGAAATTGTGTATAACTAGTAAAGGATAGTGACAGTCAAACATGAAATATAATTTCAACCCTTGCTGCTTCATTAGATTCAGAATGGGATTTTCAAATTCCACCTTTTACCTTTCTTCATTATTAGCAGTATAGTACTTCCACAGTAAAGTATACTCCAAGTAGGTTTTCTACCTATATGTCAGTGGTCTCTGAGCTATCCATTCTTAGATAAAAAAGTACAGGTTTTCAGGTAACTTGTGGAGGTCATACATTTAAGTGGACAGATATGAAATATGATTCTAAAAGGACCTAGTGAAAAATATTACCAACACTGAAGAGAGGAAATAATGCAGATAGTGTCCAAAGAATATTCCATATTAGTTTATTTATGTATGTAAAGTACTGAAGTTAAAATCTATATCTAAAAGACTTGTTTGGGGTGAAAAAAAAATCCAATTTAAAGGATCTCTGCAATTTTGTTCCTTTCAGCTATGCATACTATTATTCTGGAATAGGAGCTGGCGTTCTATTTGCAGCCTACATGCAAGTTGCATTTTGGACACTGGCAGCTGGCCGGCAAATTAAGAAAATCAGACAACAATTTTTCCACTCAATAATGCGACAGGAAATTGGGTGGTTTGATGTGAATGATGTTGGGGAACTCAACACTCGACTTATAGAGTAAGAATATTTTTAACTATCAGTTGTGATAATCCCTTCACAACCATGTTTCTTTACCTTATTAAACGTATGTATGAACTATATTAAAATGTCTTCAAAATCCTTACATGAAAATCTAGTGAATTTACTATCTACATGTTGAAATGTACAACATGGAGAGCCCTGCAGACTGGACTCCTTTACTCTACCAAAGAACAGGGATGTCACAGCAGTGTCCATGCCAGCATTCTCATGCTGCCAGGGCAACTAAATCCTATCCTATCATTACCAAGAAGGAAAAATATAGTTCAGTTTTCATGCATATTGAGGGCCTGAGCTACAAGATGCTGAATAATTCTGGCAAAAGGTCAGGCAACCTCAACTCCCAATCACTTTCCTCTGCTCACATGAAAGGAACTGCCCTGTCTTTCCTGGGACCCACTAGAGAACTTTCAAATGAGTCCAATATATGCATGTAGGAGATGACACGAAATGGATAGATTGGGGCCAGCATGGGCAGTCTAGGGATGACCTTTAACCCTGTTGGAGGTCATTTGGAAAAGGTTACATTACATTTTCCATGGGGAATGTCCAGTTTTCCAAGGTTGCATTATATTTTCTCCTCAGGAGAGCTGTCCTGGAGACAGCTGTTGACAAAGATTGGAAAGAGGAATTTAGGGACCCTCTAGCCAGTGTGCGCCTCGACACAGTTGTCCATGTGCCTCAAGTGAATACTCCAAGATTTGCATGTAAAGTTTAAGAAAATCCTTCTGAGCCTACAGGATTTTCTTCCCTGGCCTCCTCCCATGTGTGTTTCTGTTGGATGAAACATTTGTGACCTATGTTAGGTGTGGATACAAAGTGTGTTATATCTAAATTAATCTGAGAGCTTTTAGAAAATGTGACAGAATTGACAAAGTGTACTTCATCAATAAAAAAGCTTTTGTGTTTTCCACTTTCCTCAACATTTTGGATGTAATTTGTTTTTTAGTGATGTGTCCAAAATTAATGAAGGAATTGGTGACAAAATTGGAATGCTCTTTCAGGCAATAGCTACATTTCTCACAGGATTTATAGTTGGTTTCACAAAAGGATGGAAATTAACCCTTGTAATACTGGCAGTCAGTCCTGTCCTGGGACTCTCAGCTGCTCTCTGGGCAAAGGTGGGTGAAAGCTGTGAATTTTCACTGAGATGTAAAAGTACACTAAAGTGTCTTGTTTCAAGTGAGTGAGCCTCTTAATTTCCTCACTAAGAGTCATAGTATATTTAATTCCTTAGGGCTGTTAAAAATCATAGCTTTAGACTTGTCAACACAGGGAAGTTAAATTATAGAACTATACCTATAATGGCATAATTAAAGTGATACAACAGATAAAGTGTCCCTAGTGTGGACACAATTTTACTGATGTAAAGGTGGTTCTTCTTCGAGTGCTTGCTCATATCGATTCCAATTAGGTGTGCATGCGCCGCGTGCACGATCGTCGGAGAATTTTCTACCCTAGCAACACCCGGTGGGTCGGCTGTGGAGCCCCGACTTTTAGTCCAAATCTTCGTCTCAGAAATAGACTTTTTTTCCAGACTTGTTAATGCTTTTTGCTGGGATTTTCAAAAACAACCATTGAATTTCAGTGGGAGTTGAGTCCCTTGATCCCTTTGGCTCGTGAAAATCACAATCTTTGGATATATATGGAAAATAGAATCATAGAATCATATAAATGTAGGAATGGAAGAGACCTTGATAGGTCATCTAATCCAGTCCAGATGTTCCTAGCTGCTGTATGGCCCCTTATAGACTGTAGCCAACTAGCATAACTAGAGCAGCCTACTGGCTGCTCTAACCTACCTGGGATCAGAATGATGCAGATCTGCCCTGAGAATCAAACAGGGAACCATAACCAGTTAACTAAGAGCCACCCACACATACACTTGTGCACTGAGTGAAAGCAGAAAATCTAGGTCTCAGTTTTTGATAGACGCTAACATTAAAATTTAATTTTTATATAATTGATGTATTCTTTATTTCTTATAATAAGTGGTTTGGTCCATTCTATGGTATTTAAGCAAAAGGTTTATTTTCTAATAAATGGCATTATAATGCATTTTTTTGGAAAGAGGAAACTATGGTGAAAAGACATAATATGCTCAAGCTGATTCAATATTTCTTTGAACAATAAGGTTAAAATATTTTCCTTTTATACAGATACTCTCTGCATTCACTGACAAAGAACTAACTGCATATGCAAAAGCAGGAGCTGTTGCAGAGGAAGTTCTGGCAGCAATTCGGACTGTTATTGCTTTTGGAGGACAGAAAAAAGAAATCAAAAGGTCAGAAAAATGTTTTCATTCATCAGCTAGTTTTAAAACTCTCAGTTTAAATGTTTTGAATTTTTCTTGTATCTTCACTGCTGAAAGTTTGTCACCCAGGGCTGACAAAATTGGTTCCTTGGTGAAAGTGATCTTCAAATAAAGTTAGAGCACTTTTGTACTCAGTGCATTTTGGGGGTAATTAAGACAAGAAGTTGCCTAATAAGAATGTTCTCTTTTACAAGTTTTATTGTAAGCTGAATAATGATTATTTATTTTTCCAGAGCCCCACAAAACAAAGACATGGTCAGTACTCCAAAGGGTGTACAATCTAATTTCAATATCACACAATAAGCAACAGACAAAATAGACAAACAGACAAAAATGGGGGATGGGGAAAGAAAAGGCAAGGGTAACACTAATAAGATTGTGTTACTGTACACATCTTGATAGTTCCATTGTTAGGTTCATTTATTCTTATTGTATTATGGAACAGCATTCTCGTCATTTGTCCTGACCTTTTATCTAAAGATGACCATCAGAGCCACAAAACTTGACAGGAACTCTCCACTGACTGTGGTTGCTGAAGGTGAGAGGGGCCATGCAGCTCAACTCAGCACCTTTCTTAGGGAGCATATCACCATAGTATGTGAGTGCACCTCGTCCGTGCTCTCTTACTCATCCACAGAGTTTCTTCTTCCAGCCTCTGGTACTTGGCACTATGTGCCCTAAAGCAAGTCACTTAGAATTATAGAATCACAGAATATCATGGTTGGAAGGGACCTCAGGAGATCATCTAGTCCAACCCCCTGCTCAAAGAAGGACCTAATCCCCAAATAAAGCATCCCAGCCAGGGCTTTGTCAAGCCTGACCTTAAAAACCTCCAAGGAAGGAGATTCCACCACCTCCCTAAGTAACCCATTCCAGTGCTTCACAACCCTCCTAGTGAAAAAGTTTTTCCTAATATCCAACCTAAACCTCCCCCACTGCAACTTGAGACCATTACTCCTTGTTCTGTCATCTGCTACCACTGAGAACAGACTAGATTCATCCTCTTTGGAACCCCCTTTCAGGTAGTTGAAAGCAGCTATCAAATCACCCCTCATTCTTCTCTTCTGCAGACTAAATAATCCCAGTTCCCTCAGCCTCTCCTCATAAGTCATGTGCTCCAGCCCCCTAATCATTTTTGTTGCCATCCGTTGGACTCTTTCCAATTTTTCCACATCCTTTTGTAGTGTGCGGCCCAAAACTGGACACTGTACTCCAGATGAGGCCTCACCAATGCCGAATAAAGGGGAATGATCACATCCCTCAATCTGCTGACAATGCTCCTTATGCAGCCCAAAATGCTGTTAGCCTTCTTGGCAACTAGGGCACACTGTTGACTCATATCCAGCTTCTCGTCCACTGTAACCCCTAGGTCCTTTTCTGCAGAACTGCTGCCTAGCCACTCCGTCCCTAGTCTGTAGCAGTGAATGGGATTCTTCCGTCCTAAGTGCGGGACTCTGCACTTGTCCTTGTTGAACCTCATCAGATTTCTTTTGGCCCAATCCTCTAATTTGTCTAGGCCTCTCTGTATCCTATCCCTACCCTCCAGCATATCTACCACTCCTCCCAGCTTAGTGTCATCTGAAAACTTGCTGAGGGTGCAATCCACGCCATCCTCCAGATCATTAATGAAGATATTGAACAAAACCGGCCCCAGGACCGACCCTGGGGGCACTCCGTTTGATACTGGCTACCAACTAGACATTGAGCCATTGATGACACTATCCACTGAGCCCAATGATCTAGCCAGCTTTCTATCCACCTTATAGTCCATTCATCCAACCTGTACTTCTTTAACTTGCTGGCAAGAATACTGTGGAAGACCGTATCAAAAGCTTTGCTAAAGTCAAGGAATAACACACCCACTGCTTTCCCCTCATCCACAGAGCCAGTTATCTCATCATAGAAGGCAATTAGGTTAGTCAGGCATGATTTGCCCTTGGTGAATCCATGCTATCTGTTCCTGATCACTTTCATCTCCTTGAAGTGCTTCAAAATTGATTCCTTGAGGATCTGCTCCATGATTTTTCCAGGGACTGAGGTGAGGCTGACTGGCCTGTAGTTCTCCGGATCCTCTTCCTTCCCTTTTTTAAAGATAGGCACTACATTAGCCTTTTCCCAGTCATCCGGGACCTCCCCTGATCACCATGAGTTTTCAAAGATAATGACCAATGCCTCTGCAATCACATCCGCCAATTCCTTTAGCATCCTCAGATGCAGTACATCTGACCCCATGGATTTGTGCTTGTCCAGCTTTTCTAAACAGTTAATTTAAGTTAACTTAATTTGCTTGTACCTCAGTGCCATCTTTCATAGGATGACTGGTCCCTTTAAAGGACGACAGGCCAGCCCCCCTCTCTGGGCCATAATTATTAGCTGCTTCTGAGTCTGAGGGGACAGGACTAAGGGGATCAGGTGATAGGTTAATGGACACCTGGACCTCAGAAAAGGGCTGAGAGAAATCAGTCTGGGGTGTGGAACTATAGGCCGGCAGGCAGGGAGAAAACAGAGCCCAGGAAGGGGCTGAGAACAGTACTCCAGGGGAAGTCATCTGGGAGCAGAGTGCTCTATATTAGAGTGGGGGAAAGACTCACAGGTAGTCCTGAAAGGGGCTGAGAGCAGCTGAAGAGAAGCTCCTGAAGGATAGAAGAACTTTTTTGTTTATTGGGACTTACTAGCTGGACTTTTGTTACCCTGGAAAGGGTTGTTTGTTTATGACATGGCCAGAGGGCCAAACCACATCTCCAGCACTGACCTGTATGTGGAAAGCTGAAGAGACTCACCTTGGGGAAGGCATCTGAGGCAGGGAGCACCAGCACAGCATACTCAGCCAGCAAAGGTTGCTGCACAGCAACCACATCCCATTGCACTCTGTATAATATCCTACAGGGGTGCTGTGATTACACATTTTTAATGTTTGTGAGGTGTACAGATATTGTGGTGACAGGACCATTTAAGCACATAGATAGATTTTACAAATTATGACTCAGCTCTGAAAAATGGCGCCACCTATAGTTGAGGATCTGAATCTCTTGGCCCTCTGTCAGGCCTGTGGTTACACAAGTAAACATAACAAATCTGTGGAAAATTGTGGGGAGACAAAAGGGCAACTGCAGGGAGGATGTCTGGAGGTCCTCTGCTGGACTATTTCTATTTCATGCTTTTAGGATGATTTAAAGACATTTAAAATGAAAAAATATGAGGAATAAATTACTACATAATTTTTTAAAAATTGCCCGGCAGTTATTTTTGAGACAATTGTTTTCCCAGTCTTCAATACTTCCAGTCTGTATTAGGAATTACAGTACTTGTCTTTCATGGACAAGACAAATGCAGGCTCTTGAAGAAGACTTCCTATTCTATTCCCACTTATTTGGAATCCTGTGGATATTTATGTACACATAAGGAATGCACCCAACCATCAGATTTATCTCGGGTTTCTAATAGGGAACGGCACTGCTAACTCTGAATATGTCCTTTTGAATGTTTGTTTAAGAGACAATTTATTATTTTCCTTTTTTTAATCTAGAAAAGAAGGGCTGGCTTTCAGGAAACTGAATACAGCTTAGCTAAGGTAGAGAGAAGAGACTAGTATATCTGAATGAAGTTATAAACTCTTATAGTGAAATTAATGGACATCCCTTCTCTTTAATCGATCCTCTTTTTTCTTACAATTGGCGCTACTAGCCAGCAGGCCTAGTCACGGAAGCAGGAGTGGTCATTATATTAATTAATGTAAATTTTTGATATATCTGATTATTTGTTTGTTAAAATGTTGTCTGTACCTAGAAAATTATTGATAGGCACAGTGAAAAAAAGAAACGTAATATGCTATCTTTTTTTAAATTCCCAATATGTGATTTTTCTTGCAGGTATCATAAAAATTTAGAAGACGCCAAAAATATTGGAATCAAGAAGGCTATTACAGCCAACATTTCTATGGGTATTGCTTTCTTACTGATATATGCATCATATGCATTGGCATTTTGGTATGGAGCCACTTTGGTGCTATCTGATGATTATACTATTGGAAAAGTCCTTACGGTGAGTATACCTCAGTAGATCAACAATTTTAATTAAAAATACCAAACAGAATTTTGGGAACTTGTTTGGGTTTAAACCCGGGAGCTGCGGATGGCCATGCCTGCGGACAGTCAATGTAAACAAACTGTCTCGTGGCCCGCTGGCAGATTACCCTGACAGGGTGCAGGTTGCCTACCACTAGTTTAAACAGAATGAGTCTGCACTGAGTTACACTGTATGCAACCCTATTGAAGTCAATGGGGATAAATATACTGTACACTGACATTGAATTTGGCCTGCTGCACCTCAGTTTTCATCCATGCTAAGTAAAACAAAATGTAATTATCAAACTACCACTGTGTGGGCATTGGATGTCTCATAGGATTGATAACAACATAATAATCCTTTCATCTGTAAGTCACTAGTTTTAGTTCAGACCAAGTCAGTAATGACCAAAAATTGTTTCCATCTGATATTACTCAGTAACCACTGGAGTCAGAGGCCCATGTTACATGACAGGGGTATAACCTTTTGTAACCACCACCTATATCCTGTGGGTGGAGCCAGGAAAGAGGACCAGTCTCTTACCAGCACTCCTGTGTGTCACAACTGTATTACTGCCAATATACAAGGTCAGATCATACATACCCCAGAATGCCCCCCTGAAACACATATACACCAACAACCCTTCACAACCCTCCAACTTATCCTAACAACCATCACACACAGTCCAGCAGCCCTGACATACATCCCACTCACTACAGCCCCCAGCATCTCCCCTTCATCCCAACATGCCGGCTCCCAACAGCACAACCTTCAAACCCTTCAGCCTCCAAGACATGTGTCCCTATGGACGCTCCATTTCAGGTGTGCATGCACCTCCTGCACCTTTGACTGGAGATTTTTGGTAGCAGTGCCCATTCGGCCTACACATGTGCCCTACATGTCCTCATGGTCTCTAGCAAGGATATATAGGGCTGCATGGGTGAACCACCATCAGTTTCTTCTCAACTGTTTTCGGCCTGAGATGGGCATTGAGCATGTCCGATTTACTGTGTTTGTTAGATAGTAGTTATTCTATTTAGTTAGTTGGGAGTTGTTCTTTCCCTTTTGTGTTTTCCCCCTTTAAGGGATTAATTTTGTACTCTTATTTCTGGGGTATGCCGGGATCCCCAGGTTTTAAATGTTGTTCTTCTTGCTGGGAATCCTTCTTGGTTAGTATTGGACTCTCTGTGTCTTAAGTGCTTGGGGAATATCCATGTACCCTCAAAGTGTAACTCTGCTCTTCATTTAAAAGCAGATCGTGTAAGAACAGGGAGATAAAATTCAAACTCATGATGGAGCAAGCTCTGAAACCAGCTTCTGACCAGAGTGCCAAGAACTCTCCTGTATATACTGTCCTATCCACCTCCAGATGCCGGTCACTGAGACCTTTTATGGGTATAACTTTTGCTACCCCGTTGACCAGCAGGTCCTCGGCACTGAAAGCTAAAAGAGATAAGACAACCACTATCCCATCCTTTTTGAGGTCACCAAAAACTTCAGGGGATGAGAGGTCTATGTCTGTACCTGCCATACCAACAGCCTTGCACTCTAAGTGAAAATATCATCAAGAGGAAAACAACTATTAGATCTCCTTAAAGCAGAAATCGTGGACCCTAAGTGGAGTATTACTGAGGCTCCAAGTGCATCTGGTACCACAAAGGTATCTAAGGCTTCTAAAAGCTATGCCTCTTCCAAAAAGGAATAGGTACTGAAGAGATCCTCTGCTACAGGTAGTCACAGCTATGTCAGCAGACATTCTATGACAAAGAGGTTGGCAGCGTCTGGCTCCTTAGTACCCTCAGTATCTACTTCACCACCCTGGACTGCTCCATCTGAATCTATGCTTGCACAGGTTCACCTTACAGCACATACTAGCCAGTTGCAGTTAATTTTGACCTCCATTGCTCCTCTGGTGCCACAGTAGTTCTGGTACTCATTGGCCTCTTTGTACCCAATGAATTGAGTCTCCTCTACTGTCTAGTTTTGCTCATCTCTCAGTACCAAGATCCTCTGGGCCATTGACCGCAACTTTCTTGTCAGGACCCTCTAGTTCCCTATCTTCTTCCATCCAGGGAAAGCACTTATCACCTCCCACGTATGTTCATCATCACGTTCAGTTTCCACAGGGAATGTTTGCAGCTACAGCCATGCGTCTATTGTGTCTCCTACCGCCATTCATGCTGCCTTGTAGAGTGTGAGGCTACATTAACAACAATGAGTTAACCCTTGAGGGCTCAGCAGAATGCTAGTTCATCATTTAGCAGCAAGGCATTCCCTGGGAAATATCCCACCCTCTTCCACCCTCTGACTTCACCACCTCAACCAAGCTTCACAATCATCATTGCTGTGTACAGTATGAAATTGTTTGTTTAAAACTTTTACTGTGTGTGTGTGTGTGTGTGTGTGTGTATACACGCACACATGCGTCTTTTGTGGAACCTAACCCTAACAGAATTGTCTTTGGAGAATGACTCACTACAACCCCGTCTACACACAAAAATGGTATGCGATATCTGAGGTAACTCAACCAATCATCACCCTTACTCTACAGCTAATATGCATGCAACAATTTTATTAGTTGTAGTAAGTGATAAGACAGAGACTGCACAAATGATGGAGTATTTAGCCCCAGTATCCCAGTTCTTCAGACGTTAATATGCCACCCATACAACAAAATACAAATTCCTCAGGCACAACTTTCACACAAATCAATACAAATCTCCTAGCACAACTCATGCACTCATCAGTTTACTGTTTCTTAGAGCTATGTTCCCAGAGAGCTGTCTACCCAGGGAACCACCTGCCCCCCACAACACCACAACCAGCACACACAATAACTCCAAACACATACAGACATAAAACCAGCCCATATGTTACTAAAACTCTTACCATAAAACCATAAGCTTGAGCAGCAAAGGAGTGGGTCATCACAAATGGGGTCTTGTAAAGAGAACAATTTCGAAAGAAAGAGACTGTCAGAGGGACTTCCTCTCTATTTTCCCAAGAAGGTGGGGGGAATCTATTTGGTCAGATATGAGAATAAAGTTTTTAAAAAATGCCAGTCTTTTCAAAACTTCCCATGAAATTTTTTCAGTTTGGGGGAGGGAGTGAGGAAGCAACTGAAATGCAAAAGATTTTCAGTTTCTGAAAAGCTTTTTTGGTGAAAAGTTTCAGTTTCTATCCCTTTGTCAAAAATGAGAAAATTTTGACAAAAATGAAAATTTTCCATGAAAATGTTTGTTTTGGTCAAAAAGCCAGTTAATATTTAAAATAGTTTTAGCAGTAAAAAGACTCAGTCCCTAAAGGTTGGTTGTCCTGATTGTTATATATAGCTTTGTTTACTTATGTCTGTAGGGGGGTTATCCTAATGTCTCAAACCATCTCTGGCTTGTCCCAAGCGTCAGCACCCAAGTCTAAGCAATATCCATCTTGAGGTCATCTCATGAAGGAACATGATTCCCATCTTAGAGTCCCTTTTCTTCCTCTTGTTCTTTATCTTTTGCCTCAGTACAGGGCCGGCTCCAGGCACCAGCCCACCAAGCATGTGCTTCGGGCGGCGCCTGGAGGGGGCGGCGCGGCGGGGCGCTCCGGCCCGAGAGCGGGGACGCGACTGGGCTCGCCGCCCTCCCCGCGGTGCTACTGCTGCCGGGGGCTTTCCGCCCTCCCCTCGGCACTCTGGCTGCCGGGGAGAGTGGAGAGCCCCGGCTGGGCTCTCCGCCCTCTTCCCGGCACTCTGGCTGCCGGGGGCTCTCTGCCTTCCCCCCGCTCTGGCTGCCGGGGAGAGTGCAGAGCCCCAGCTGGGCTCTCCGCCCTCCTCCCGGCGCTCTGGCCACCGGGGGCTCTCTGCCTTCCCCCCGCTCTGGCCGCCGGGGAGAGCGGAGAGCCCCAGCCGGGCTCCCCGCCCTGCTCCCGGCGCTCTGGCCGCCGGGGAGAGCAGAGCCGCGGCGGGCTCGCCGCCCTCCCCCCCGGCGCTCTGGCCGGTGGGGGATTGCTAGGCGCCCTCCCCTGCCGCGCTGGCGCGGGGGCGGGGCAGCAGGTGGCTTTTTTGCCTAGGGCGACAAAAAAGCCTGAGCCGGCCCTGCCTCAGTAACTGCCCTTCCTTTCTTTTCTTCTTTTAATCTAGACATGCTGCATTTGTATAACAAACATGAAAGCTTTTGCACTAATATTAGTAGATATTCATGAATAAATGTAGTTATTGCATTACAGTTTGATGACTGGATAACCTGGTAGCATTCTTGTAATTTTTTTCTTTAGGTCTTTTTTGCTATATTAGTTGGAGCATTTAGTGTTGGACAGACTGCACCAGGTATGGAGGCATTTGCTAATGCAAGGGGAGCCGCCTATGCAATCTTTAATATCATAGACAATGTAAGTATCTTTGTATGACTATCATTTGAAAATAAAGTGAGTCAGTTTTTTTAAGTCATGGCTCTCTTTCTGGGTCTGTGATTAGCAGGCACAAAAAAATGTGAGTCCAATTTGAAGTCATTTAAATGTCTAATTATCTGACATGGTGTAGCAATGAGATGTTTAGATATTTAAATGGCAAAATGTACACTCATGAATAAAATTGTAGGTGCAAATTTATGCCTGCAATTATTTCTACTTACAACACTGCAGAGTCAAAAAGGAGGCCAGATTAAAGCAGAACTGAAAATCAAACCCCAAAAATCCTTGTGAAACTTGCATAATCAAATATTTTTTTATTGAGAGTCTAAACAAGAAAGAAGAGAAAAACAATAATGGCTCTTGTGAGTCTAAGCTTAGTTATTTGTGAGATTATATGTCTTTAGCTATTCATAATTTAAAGGTCGGAGTTAATCCCTGGTTTATTTCCAGTGATTTGACTGTTTAACATCTACCTTAATGTCCAAAATGTGAAACAGCTTATTTGTTTTCTTATAAATAGGTATGTGTGTATGTAAGCAATGACACTATGGGAGGTGTATTTATCAGTCAGTTATTCTGTCTACACTAATCTCTTTTTTCTAAAATTTCCAACTCTTGCTGCACTGGTGGTAGCAATGGTTGGAGCACTAGTGTAAGTGGGGCTTACATGCTTGCTGATGTTTTTACAACCAAAGATTCCAGACCTGCTCGGGATAGGGTTAGAAGTAATGGTGATTAAAAACTTTGCTTCGCAGTCTATACTAGCGCTGCTGCTATTGTTACAGTTAGTGGAGCTGCACCAGTGATGGTGCAATTGTGAGCATTTTCTCAAAAAAGTACAGTAGACAAGGCCTAAGGGCTAGATTAGGCAAGCCTTCAAAACTTGGAACTCCCACTGACTTCATTTAAAAGCCAATGGAAGTTCCATGGACTGAGAGCTTGAGAATTGGGGCTTAAGAAGATAAAAATATTTTGAATAGGGCTGTCAAGCGATTAAAAAAATTAATCTCCATTAATCGCGCTGTTAAACAATAATAGAATACCATTTATTTAAATATTTTTGATGTTTTCTACATTTTCAAATATATTTATTTCAATTATAACACCGAATACAAAGTGTACAGTGCTCACTTTATATTTATTTTTTATTACAAATATTTGCACTGTAAAAAACAAAAGAAATAGTATTTTTCAATTCACCTAATACAAGTACTGTAGTGCAATCTCTTTATCGTGAAAGTGGAACTTACAAATGTAGAATTATGTACAAAAAAACCTTACATTCAAAAATAAAACAATGTAAAACTTTAGAGCCTTCAAGTCCAATCAGTCCCACTTCTTGTTCAGCCAATCGTTCAGACAAACAAATTGGTTTACATTTGTAGAAGATAATGCTACCTGCTTCTTGTTTACAATGTCACCTGAAAGTGAGAACAGGTGTTTGCATGGCACTATTGTAGCTGGCGTCGCAAGATATTTACATGCCAGATGTGCTAAAGATTCATATGTCCCTTCATCTTCAACCACCATTCCAGAGGACATGTGACCATGCTGATGATGGATTCTGCTCGATAACGATCCAAAGCAGTGTGGACCAATGCATATGCATTTTCATCATCTGAGTCAGATGACACCAACAGAAGGTTGATTATCTTTTTTGGTGGTATGGGTTCTGTAGTTTCCGCATCAGAGTTTTGCTCTTTAAAGACTTCTGAAAGTATGCTCCACACCTCGTCCCTCTCAGATTTTGGAAGGAACTTCAGATTCTTGAAGCTTGGGTCGAGTGCTGTAGCTATCTTTAGAAATTTCACATTGGTATCTTCTTTGCATTTTGTCAAATTTGCAGTGAAAGTGTTCTTAAAACGAACAACATGTGCTGGGTTATCATCTGAGACTGCTATAACATGAAATATAAGGCAGAATGTGGGTAAAATAGAGCAGGAGACATACAATTCTCCCCCAAGGAGTTCAGTTACAAATGTAATTAACACATTATTTTTTTAACAAGTGTCATCAGCATGGAAGCCTGTCCTGGACAGGGCTGGCTCCAGCGTTTTTGCCGCCCCAAGCGGCACAAAAAAAAAAAAGCCGCGATCAGCGGCACTTCGGTGGCAGCTCTACCACCGCCGCTTCATTCTTTGGCGGCAATTCAGCAGCAGGTCCTTCCCTCCGAGAGGGACTGAGGGAGCCGCCGCCGAATTGCCGCCGAAGAGCCATATGTGCTGCCCCTTTCCGTTGGCTGCCCCAAGCACCTGTTTGTTGCACTGGTGCCTGAGCCGGCCCTGCCTCTGGAATGATGGCTGAAGCATGAAGAGGCATATGTCTACACTGCCATGTTTTTTCACATATTTGAGTGAGAAAGTTTCAGCACTGTAAAGTGGCGGTGTAGACAAGGCCTTAGCTTCCTAGAGGTGATCCATCCAGGTCAGGGTGAGGCAATGTGATAAAGATTGCTGCCAGCTGTGCTGCAGTTGTCCTGTGGATAAATAGAGGAACTCAATCTCCAATGCGGTCTACTAAATTCAAACAAAAGTTTTTATTCATTCTTTTTTTTCAAAGTTCTCTCCCCCCTATCGCAAATGTAGCTAAGGAGCAGAGTAATGAAGAGACAAAACAGGTAGTACTGGTGACATGGGTTGGAAGCCTCACCTGCCAGTGTAATTGTTGATTTCACCCAAGCCACCAAAAAATTACACTTAATATCGCTAAATAATTATGTTCCATTCTAAGACTTTTAGCAGTTGGCATAATGTAATGAGAATGTCATTAGGAAACATGATCAAATTTACTCTTTTCTTCCTTTTCATTTCTGTTTGGTGTTTTGTTCTACCTAGGAACCTCAAATTGACAGTTTTTCAGAGACTGGCTACAAACCGGACCACATTAGAGGGAATTTGGAATTCCGCAATGTTTATTTCAATTATCCATCTAGGCAAGATGTAAAGGTACTGGAAATTAAGCTCACATACATTCCAAATTAAAGATAAATTGATCATTTAGTGACAGGGAAACATCATTATAAACAAATTTTCAAAAGGTGGAGTTAGCAAAAGCCTCCCTCTTTAGCTTGTACTGCTAACTTGTGTGAAAACCACAAACTGCCTTGTCTTTGCTAGGATTTTACCTCAGGTTAGCTAACTTAAGTTAAGAAATCACTTAGTTTGCCTAGTGAAAACAGACCCAGAGTGGCTTTGCACAAAAGTTAAAGGATCTGTTGCTATTATAAACCCAATCCCATCTTCTAATAAATGTATATCAAGAAAATATATTTATTTTAGCCCAGTAAGAATGATGGTATAATGAACTCCACAAGTATCCATGGTACAAGTCTGTTAAAATGTGTTTAAATACAATATATCTTCATTAGGTAATGGCAGTTTCTGTTAAATTTAATTACTTCCTTCCTATTGCATTACAGTGGAGCTCTCTTATAATTAAGCATTATTAGCTTCTATTTCCCGCCTAAAAAAGTACTAAAATTGTTTTTCAGTGTAACATGAAAATGCCCAAGTGGCAGATCTCCATATGTTCATCTCAGCATAGGTTTTCAGAGCTCTCTTCATTCCCTGACAGTAGTGCTAACAGCTACAAGGACCCTTCTGTGTAGACCATGATTCCATTTCCAGTCAGGAGTAGGGCAGTACTGTAAAACTGGAAGCCCGAGAAGGGATTCTTCTTTTCCTCTTCCACCACAGAGTTTAATGGCATCTTCCCTGTTCTGCCTCTCTGGGTGAGCAGAGGAGGTAGGAAAAATTAAATCCCCATGGAATACAGCACTTCACACCAACTTTAGCTGTGAAATGCTGCATTCAAAAGGGATTAGTACAAGAAAACCTGTTTATAGTGAAGTGAAACTTTACTAAAGTGAAGAAACTCTACTCAAAGGTCATGTCTTCATTAGGGAATCCTACAAAAAAATCATCTCTTCATTGGTGAGTATTTTTCTGTAAAGTCCCCTAGTGTTGGCATGCACGAAAGCTTTATCTACATTTGGGACATTTTCAAAGATTTGGCACCATTGCGAATATTTGTTCAGATCCACAGGTGACAGCAAAGTTGGGAGCCCAACTGTATAAGAGCTGCTGGCATTTTAAGCACTGTATTATCTAGAAATGTTCAGAACAGGTCTAATCAACATTGTACATAAGATGCTAGCATCCCATCTACATAATGGCTCCCAACTTTGCTATCACTAGTAGAGCAATATTAGTAATGATAAGAAATTATTGCAAAGTTTCCCTATCATTGGTCAAGACTTTGGCCACATCTACACTACCAACTTTCATGGTCATAATTCACTATCAGTGGTACATTATGGCTATCAATTTTGCCAGTATAGACAAGTGTAAAAATTCCAATATGAATGAGTACAACTGTAGGGAATTCAAGGCAAGAAAAGAGGCTTTTGCATCACAACAAAATAAACATGTTTTGATATGTCTGCATTCACCATATATGGGTTCTACTGCAATTAGTTCACCCACCAGGTTGCATGATAAATGCTCATAAAAAGGGTGTGGCTAATAAATGAGGATGCTACTACATAAAGACAGAATGTAGTACGTATATGTGGCAATGGTTCAGTAGAAAACACAGAGTGAGCCCTGTTGTAAATAGCAACTGTATTGTGCAATGTACTCATACTGAACCAAGTTCTGCTGAAAATTTGGAAAAATTCCACTGAAGTCACTGGACTTTCTCCAGATTTATATGGTGTAAGGAAGAGCAGAAATTGACCCATTATGTTTTTGTTAATTTTTTTCATTATTATTTTCTTATGTAGGTATTGAAAGGCTTGAATCTGAAGGTTAATTGTGGCCAGACAGTAGCCTTGGTTGGTAGCAGTGGCTGCGGGAAAAGTACAACTGTTCAACTGATCCAGAGATTTTATGATCCAGAGAAGGGCGTGGTAAGACATCTGAACTGAACTGGATGCTTTATACATCAAATTACTGTAATGTTTAGCAGTGGCCTCACTGCTGATGTTTAGATGGCAAAATACAAATGTCTTCCTAAATAATATAGGTAATCTTGGTTTGTATCCTTGATTGGAACACTTACATCCATGTTTTAATTTTCTTTACATTTAGATTACTATTGATGGGCAGGATATTAAGACCCTAAATTTAAGATATCTGAGGGAGATTATTGGTGTGGTGAATCAGGAGCCTGTGCTATTCGCTACTACTATTGCAGAAAACATCCGCTATGGCCGTGAAGATGTCACTATGGAAGAGATTGAAAAAGCTGTCAAGGAAGCCAATGCCTATGACTTTATCATGAAACTGCCTGATGTAAGCAAGTCAACTCTGTTGTCAAATTCTTCTCTATTAAACATTGTAATACCAAATAGCTCCTTAAGAGAAGTTTCCATAACTCAGAAGTTAGAGTGAGCTAACTCCATAATTGCCAATTCCAACCTTCCCGGGCTTTTTCACATCTTGCTTGAAAGACGATAGAATCAACGTAATTTTAAATCTGCAAGTCATGGTTTGATGAGTACTTTGCAGAGACGGTTTAGACCAGCAGTTCTCAGACTGTGGGTCAGGACCCAAAGTGGGTTGCAACCCTGTTTTAATGGGGTTACCAGGGTTGGCTTAGACTTGCTGGGATCCAGGGTCAAAACGTGAGCCCCACTGCGCAGGGCTGAAGCCGAAGCCAGAGAGCTTCAGCCCTGGGTGGCAGGGCTCAGCTAACAGGCCCCTTGTCTGGGGCTGAATCCCTTGGGCTTCGGTTTTGACACACACACACACTGTGCCTGGGGCAGCGGGACTCGGGCAGGCTCAGGCTTCAGTCCCCACTCCTGGGGTCACGTAGTAATTTTTGTTCTCAGAAGGGGGTCGCGGTGGAATGAAGTTTGAGAACCCCTGCTTTCGACTGAAAAATATCAGAATCCTGCAAACACAAAAAATAGGAAGATAAAATCATAATACCTGCTTATGATACAGTCTCCTTGGCTGTGCTTTGGTAAAAGGAAAATATATTGTGGGCATTGCAGATTGAGCACATCTGTCTTTACACTGACTTTCATTGGTATTACACGTTAAAATAAAGATGTCATTGAGAGATCTGAAAACCTATCTTAATACCTTTGCAGAAGTTTGAAACCATGGTTGGAGAAAGAGGGGCACAACTGAGTGGAGGTCAGAAACAGAGAATAGCTATTGCACGAGCCCTGGTTCGCAATCCCAAGATTCTTCTGCTCGATGAGGCAACTTCAGCTTTGGACACTGAAAGTGAATCAGTTGTGCAAAGAGCACTGGATAAGGTCTGTATAACTTTAAAACAAAAACTATGAACTTAGGTATAATCTTTAAACTTTTCAAATTTTGTGTGAGCTAAACTTTCTGAGATAAATTTTAATTTATATATAATTTATATTTATTTGCCGTTGATTTGAGGGTAAATTGAAATGCTTTTAAAATAAATACATTTAAAAACACAATTTGAAATTCCAACTCACCAGCAATATATTTAGCTAAATGGCTTCACTAAGGGTTACATTTACTTAATCTTTTGACATTTTTGAAAATTTTACCCTAATTGTTTAAGGCAGTTGGCTACACGGATCTTTGCCTATCTTGTATTCTTTGTTGTCTGTATTGTGCATGTGCTCATGTTTACAATATAGTTCATCTTATTACTCAACCAGTAGCAACCACATCCTTGAGACTTCTTTCCCCATCTTTTCTCGGTCTCATTATGTGAGTATGCATATTACCTTATGGGTAAGCATGACTGTATGTACAGTACATACTTCAGAAATGAGGTTCCATCAGCCTCTACTTGGTCTTTCTGGTGTGTCTGACAAAGGGACTGGGGTAGGCTGGGAAACATCTGTCTAGCTGATGATTTGGACCGGATATATGTACACCCAGCCCTTTAGCAGTTGCACCATGTGCTTCTTGGCAATATTATGCAATCCAGGATTCTATCACATGCCTTTTCTGGCACATATATCAGTATGACTCCTGGTCTATCCAGACATTTGCATCTCCTCTTTGAGACACTGAAGATTTTTCAGAGAAGGATCTGCTGTTGTGTGAGGCATGGGGGAGAGAGTGTTATAATTTACCTCTGAAAGATTTGCCATGAGCCAGGTGTTCAGGGAGTAAATGCCATCAGCTACAATAGAAATTGAATCCCCATCAGTCCCCTACTTGATTAAGTTGGATTTAGGGGTGTTTGACAGGATAAGAATTATGTGATTCCCCTAAATTGCTAGCGCAATAATCATGCTCTTGATATTCATCATGTGCCTCTATGAGTCAGGATACCTCCCAGTGCTGCTCCTGGAGCAACATAGCTCTACTCCACCCCACCAATGCAGGGCTGTGCCTTAGAGGCAAAATTGAGCCCTTTTGAAATTTATAATTTTATCCAAATTCCCCAATATTCACAAAGTGACTGCTCCCTGAAGCCTTTTCCCACTGTGCACTGTCAGGAACCTCTCTTCCAGCTCGTAACTCCTCCTAGAAGTGATTGGGTTGATGGAAGCATGTTGTTTGGAGAGCATTCGTTTGTCCAAACTGTGAATCTGGATCCCCACAAATCTTAACACAGGGCCTTCCGTCAGTATATCTGATTGTACATTTTTTGATGATATTTCATACAGGCTGCTCTGGGGCCAGAAGCCTGGGCTTCCAGGGTCCTTGGCTCCTGTCTGGGCAATCCTGCCATGGGAGGGCTTCCATGCTCCCTGCCATGGAGTTGGGAGCTTGGCAGTCCAAAAAGCTGGAGTCTGGAAATCTTTTGGGCTCTCAGACTTCTACTCTCACTGTCATGGAACTGGGAGCCTACAGGTCCTAGAACTCTGGGGCAGCCCTGCCATGCAGACTGCCTGGGGACCGCTGAGGTTTCCACACCCCTCAGCTAGCATATTGCCCAACTCCAGACTCAGGTCTAGAGAAGGGGGACTCCTCCTTCCGGTCCCCCTCAAAGATCTGCTCAGTTTATAGTTTCTGCTTTTGCAGAGAGAACATTCTGGCTCTTTTATACTTATACTTAATTTTCTTCTGTTAGGGTTTGCTTCTAACTTACATGAGTCTTCTTAGATAGCTTGAAATTGTCAAGTTATCAGTGTCATATTATTTTTTCATAAGATACTAAATCCTCCAATCCTTAATTTGTGGTTGGGAGTGGATTTCAACATCAGAGCAACAGTATTCTCTTCACATACAGCTAAAACAAGATATTCCTAGATTGGGAGTAACAGATTGTTTCAATCCTTAAAATTATGTAACAATATTAAGTTTTCAGATCTAGTTGCTGTTCTTCCCAGAACAGACCACATGTTACTATTGGCATCTTCAGTGTCTCTTCAGAAAGGAACTTAATAAACAGTCAAACTGGAAGTATATTGGTGTTCAGTGAAGAATTTAAACTGAATAGCTTGGAGCCTCTAGCTGGACTATAAGATGCTTGTATCAGTTTATTCCAGAATTTAGTGTTAAAATTGACATTTAAAACCTTCTCTCATCTGATTTTTAAACTAGCTAACTCAGGCATTTGACAGATAATTTGTGAGAATAAGACAACTCCAAAATCAGCTGGGTAACGGAAGTAACTTTATAGAGAAAATTTTAGAAAATTACAGGTGTAGCTTTTACTTAGCTTGAGTAAGGGTTGCAAAATCAGGGCTTTAGAATTCATTTAGTTAATGTTTGTAAAGTGCTTTGAAGTAGAACTGTAGGAAAATGCAGGTTTTCCTTTCCCTGGAAACCTCAACATTTCAAAATTACTTTCTGTTTTGAATTGGAACAAAAAGTTGAAACATAAAAATTCCAAAACATGTTTTGAATTGGCAATGTTGATACAGAAAGTTTAGATATTTTTGATCAAAAAAGAATATTTTGAAATATTGAAACAAAATTGTTTCTTATCTACATTTGAAATAAAATAATAAATTTTGAAATGCTTAAATTGCTTTTTGTATCAGTTCACCTATTCAGAAAATTGAAATTTGACAAAGCCATAATTTACAATGGGAAAATTTCAGTCAAAATATTTCAACTGGCTCTACACTGAAGATGAAAAATCTATATGTACATGTAGTCATTAAATCTACTTTTGTGCCATTTCTAGGCTAGAGAAGGCCGCACCACCATTGTAATAGCTCATCGTTTGTCTACAGTCCGAAATGCAGATCTTATAGCTGCATTTGAAGATGGAGTCATCACAGAACAAGGGACCCATCATGAACTGATGAAAACAAACGGAATTTACTGCAAACTTGTTAACATGCAGGTAATTTTCCTGTAACCTGTCTTCTAAGTATCATCATGTTCTGTGTTGCTGATTTTATATTTGATTTTATCAATCAGAGCCCCAACCTCACAACATTTTGTCAACAATGAAACTGTAGAGGAAAGAGTAGGAAGTGTTGCTTGAGACAGAAGAGCATTAAATTGCAGAACTGGGAGAGCTCAAAAAAAATATGCACAGGATCAGTGCAAATAACTGGAAATGAGTAAGGGAATTTTGAGGCCAAAAGTCCTAAGAATATTGGATTAGAGATAACAAAAATTAAATGAGGAAAAGTAAAGACAAATTATATCCAGTTCTAGCTCTGAAAAATACTCTGAATCCTTAGTCATCTATTGAACTTACCCATGCCTCTGGTGAATCTGGTTCCAGAAATTTCTTTTAAATCTGGTCCATCTTCATCATCTTCTTTATCTCTTAAGTCCAGAATTTTCACAGAGTTCTGCACTAGTTTGGAGATTTTGCTTCCCCTCTTCAGTATTTGGAAGTATGCTCACTGAGAACTCACTTCTGCCAACTTTACTCTCAATGAGCCTGATTCTCATTTACTTTAAGGCTCTTCTACACCACTCTGACAATGGAAATGGTCTTAACATGGGTGTAACTGGTTCACACCCATTTTAAAGTCTCCTTTATATTACAGGCTTTGTCTACACTACCTCGCTTTTAGCGACACCGCTACAGCCGTGCTGCTAAAAGGTGCTCAATGTAGCTGCTGTTTGTCAGCAGGAGAAAGTTTTCCTGCCAACAAAGCGCTGTTCACACTGATGCTTTTCGTCAGTAAAACTTTTGTCATTCAGCGTGTGTTTTTTTAAACACACCTGAATGACAAAAGTTTTCCAACAAAGTTCCAATGTAGACAAAGCCTAAGAGAACAATGTAATGGAACTCAATGCAAACAAGAAACAAGCTCAATAAACAGCACTTTATTCAACAAATTGTCTTATTTTATTCTTGAGGGGTTAGATTCTACTCAGCATGAGTAAGAATGGCAGAACCAGGCTATGAACCCAGAGAGGATCTTCAGAAATACAGTTAATCTGTTTTATAACCACTAGAGTACCATATATCATTCAGACCTGATCATTATTCCATTTAGTTAATAGTGGTTTTGGCTACTCTTGAGTTTAATCATTTGGAAGTTCAAGATATTATATTAATAAATTATTTTCTTAGCATGCTATTGTACCCCATTTCAGACAATAGGAACTGAAGTTCAGTCAGAAGAAGAAGCTGAAAACACCACCAAAGTGGCACTGAAAGAATCAATAGGAAATGGCTTGAGAAGGAGATCGACTCGAAAAAGCATCAAAAAGTCAGAAATACAGGATGATAGCCTTGATGTGAAAACTGTTCAACCTGTATGTGTCTTTGCTGGAAATATTTTTTTTTATTATGCTGCATCTAGTATCCTTTGTTTCCTTAGTGGGACAGTAATACTCAGATAAAAGTGATTGTCCCACCTAATGCATAAGAAAATGCCAAGTTTGAAGAGAGCTCACTCAGTCTGAGATAGGAGAAGAGGGAGGCTCTTGCTTAAGGGAAAATAACAATAAATGTTAATATAATGTGCAAACATGGCATACAAAGAGTGGATCAAAATCTGATAATATGATAAAAACAAATAAGGATGCTTGTTAACGAGTTAGTCTACAGAAGTACTGAGAGATCTGAGTGGATGTGGGGGGCAAAATATTTGGAACAAGTATGTAAATTCTGAATCACATTTTGATCTGGTCATATTCATAACCTCTTTGGCTTTGCTAAACATGAACATTCATACAACAAACTGAGGCTTTGGTTTGTTTAAAAGTTTATGGAAAAAATTTAGGTCCCTAGCTCATGAAAAGAAATTGGCTAAATTATGAAACAGAATTACATGAAGCAGTCTATATAGGTTATATCAAATAGTCATGGAGCAGAAACAAAACCATGTAATCATTCACACAGTTCACCTAATAAATTCTGAATATCATATAATTGAATTCATATTTGCTACAAACACTTTGCGATCTGTAGGCTGACTTGTTTGCATAACAAACATTAGTAAAAATGATGATCTAATTGTGGATAATAAAAACAAATTGTTCATAATAAATAATCCAGTCAGATCCACCTAATACCATCAAATGCACTGGCAAAAACAAATAAAGTGGTCCTAACCCTGCACCTTTTATCTGTGCAACCTCGCTGAAGACAATAGGAATTTTGTGTGTAAGCCCTGCAGGATAAGTTTCAAAATGTGATTGTCAGAATTAATATACACTTGTTCTAATAACACATTTATCTTTTTCTGTCTCTTATTTCAGGTATTAATATTGTGTACTGAGTAACAGACAGAATTACTGCATATAATTCATGTGTTGTGCTATTAAAAAGCAAATAGTTTTGGGTACCCAGGAATAGAAGCTGGGAGTATGTAATTGGCTATTCACATGCCTTCTTCCTCACACCCCTGATGTGTTACATAATTATTCTAATGAGATTCATATATTCTAGGATGAAAATGTGCCTCCAGTTTCATTTCTGAAAGTTATGAAGATGAACAAAACAGAATGGCCTTACTTTGTAGTTGGAACTTTTTCTGCAATTATCAATGGAGCTTTACAACCTGCATTTGCAATAATATTTTCAGAAATTATAGGGGTACGTTCATACAAAATATACAATAAACTATCACCCACTTTTAACTTGGACTTTGAGTCCCACCTACACTTAAGTTTCCATCTATCTTAAATAATTAAAAAAAAAAAACCAAGAGAAAAATGCAGAAAATACATGCCACATAAGCAGAACTATATTTAAAAACTAGGTTCATAGTTTTCAATAAGGTACCTGTGGGGCTTGAAAGGATACTGCTAAGGTATTGTTCAGAATTTAACTCATTTTGTTAATTCGCTGTTGAGTTTAATAAATGCCTGGAAACTTAACATAGAAATCTATTTTATAAAAAGTTGTGTCTAAGCCACAACTGCATGTCTGGTGAAAGTCATCACTGTGCAAAGTGCCAAAACAAGGTTTATGGACCATTTAAGCCCTGTTTCTTTCTTTCTTGGTCATTATTAACATAGAAGAACTGAAAAAAAAAAACATTCAAATGACAGACGTTTATCCTTATGAACATTATCTTAATAAATTCACATGTCCACACAAGTTTAATAAATTGTATTCATTACAGTTTCCACATTTCTCCCCTACCAGTTTCACCTTTAAGCTATAAAGAATCAAGGGGGTCTCAGACAGTGACAAAAAGAATATTATGTTAATGAATTAAGTGGTGCCCGGACCTTGTGCAGCTGTCACTTTCACCCATTGTTTGTTAAGGGAGGGTTGCTGATTCTGAGTGGTTATTTTGGAAAGTAGAGGTGAATAATTAGTTTGGAAGAAATCTAAAGAATTAGATGAAATTTGCAAACATCTAAGAAAAAAATCTTGGTCCAACATCAAATTTACTTGTTATCCCTTTAATCACGTTTAATACATATATTTAGATTGTACATGGGTATGCAGGGGCGTTGGAACAATATTTATAGTGGGGGGTGCTGAAAGCAGAAACCCTATATTTCGTTGTTATTACTACTTCAAGTCAGAGGGTGCTGTCACACCCCCAGTACTCCTAGTTCAAGCCCTCTGTGGGTATGTGTAAATACAGCAATGTAATATAGGAATATTTGTACGTAATTTAATTAAATAAAATGAACTTTGAATTCTCTTTAATAGGTTTTTGCAGAACCAGACAAGACAGTTGTAAGAAACAAGTCCAACTTGTATTCACTGCTATTTTTAGCACTTGGGATCATTTCTTTGGTTACTTTTTTCCTTCAGGTAGGTTTTATTATTTTGCCCTTAATATAATTGTTCACATTATTTTAAAAACTAGATCTAAGGATATTAAGCATTCAATGTATTTGAATCACATAATAAGGGAGAAAAATAATTGATAGTACACTTTTAGTACCAAGTGGACTTAAAGAGCATATGGAGAAGGTTATATTGTGCACTTAATTTAAGACTATATAGAAATAAATTCCTCAGATATTAATCTAACAAAATTACATTACAATACTTTTTTTTCCACCACAGGATGCTTCCCTCATTGTAATGAGTTTAAACTCTTTTGGCCACATTTTCAAAAATAGTCTCTAAACTTCCACATGCAAAATTGTGCACACACCCATTTTCCCACATGCAGAATCACATATTTTTGTCTGGAAACTGTCATGTTCATGTACAAGTCAGACAACTGTGTGTGTGTGTGTGTGTGTGTACCTGATTTGCACAAATATCTTTATTCAGGTGCAACATAGACTTCCATCACTGCTACCAGCTTTGTCAAATCACTTGTCCACTTCCACACATCCACCATTGCGCCTTCTTCCAGGCTGCACCTTACACATGCAGTGCCTTTTCTAAAAGGATCTGCACGGCCTCTACTCCCTTTTTTTCAAATCCAATCTCAAGTCTCACTCTTCTGTGACACCTGCAAGAAAGGAGAGGTTGGGGGTGGCCTTTGTAAGAGGGTGCAGCTGGGCCCCACTGGCTTAACAACATAAGAACATAAGAACAGCCGTACTGGGGCACACCAAAGGTCCATCTAGCCCAGTATCCTGTCTACCAACAGTGGCCAACGCCAGGTGCCCCAGAGGGAGTGAACAGAACAGGTAATCACCAAGTGATCTCTCTCCTGCCATCCATCTCCACCTTCTGACAAACAGAGTCTAGGGACACCATTCCTTACCCATCCTGGCTAATAGACATTAATGGACTTAACCTCCATGAATTTATCCATTTCTCTTTTAAACACTGTTATAGTCCTAGCCTTCACAACCTCCTCAGGTAAGGAGTTCCACAAGTTGACTGTGCACTGTGTGAAGAAGAACTTCCTTTTATTTGTTTTAAACCTGCTGCCTATTAGTTTCATTTGGTGACCCCTAGTTCTTGTATTATGGGAATAAGTAAATAACTTTTCCTTATCTACTTTCTTCACATCACTCATAATTTTACATACCTCTATCACAGGGGTCGGCAACGTTTCAGAAGTGGTGTGCCGAGTCTTCATTTATTCACTCTAATTTAAGGTTTCGCGTGCCGGTAATACATTTTAACGTTTTTAGAAGGTCTCTTTCTATAAGTCTTTAATATATAACTAAACTATTGTTGTATGTAAAGTAAATAAGGTTTTTAAAATGTTTAAGAAGCTTCATTTAAAATTAAATTAAAATGCAGAGCCCCCCGGACCAGTGTCCAGGACCCAGGCAGAGTGAGTGCCACTGAAAATCAGCTCGTGTGCCGCCTTCGGCACGTGTGTCATAGGTTGCCTACCCCTGCTCTATCATATCCCCGCTTAGACTCCTCTTTTCAAGATGAAAAGTCCTAGCCTCTTTAATCTCTCCTCATATGGGATCCTCTCCAAACCCCTAATCATTTTAGTTGCCCTTCTCTGAACCTTTTCTAGTGCCAGTATATCTTTTTTGAGATGAGGAGACCACATCTGTACGCAGTATTCAAGATGTGGGCGTACCATCGATTTATATAAGGGCAATAATATATTCTCAGTCTTATTCTCTATCCCCTTTTTAATGATTCCTAACATCCTGTTTGCTTTTTTGACCACCTCTGCACACTGCGTGGACATCTTCAGAGAATTATCCACGATGACTCCAAGATCTTTTTCCTGATTTGTTGTAGCTAAATTAGCCCTCATCATATTGTATGTATAGTTGGGGTTATTTTTTCCAATGTGCATTACTTTACATTTATCCACATTAAATTTCATTTGCCATTTTGTTGCCCAATCACTTAGTTTTGTGAGATCTTTTTGAAGTTCTTCACAGTCTGCTTTGGTCTTAACTATCTTGAGCAGTTTAGTATCATCTGCAAACTTTGCCACCTCACTTTTTACCCCTTTCTCCGGATCATTTATGAATAAGTTGAATAGGATTGGTCCTAGGACTGACCCTTGGGGAACTCCACTAATTTACCCCTCTCCATTCTGAGAATTTACCATTAATTCCTACCCTTTGTTCCCTGTCTTTTAACCAGTTCTCAATCCATGAAAGGACCTTCCCTTTATCCCATGACAACTTAATTTACGTAAGAGCCTTTGGTGAGGGACCTTGTCAAAGGCTTTCTGGAAATCTAAGTACACTATGTCCACTGGATCCCCCTTGTCCACGTGTTTGCTGACTCCTTCAAAGAACTCTAATAGATTAGGAAAACACGATTTCCCTTTAGAGAAACCATGTTGACTTTTACCCAACAATTTATGTTTTTCTATGTGTCTGACAATGTTATTCTTTACTATTGTTTCGACTAATTTGCCCGGTACCGACGTTAGACTTACCGGTCTGTAATTGCTGGGATCACCTCTAGAGCCCTTTTTAAATATTGGCGTTACATTAGCTATCTTCCAGTCATTGGGTACAGAAGCCGATTTAAAGGACAGGTTACAAACCCTAGTTAATAGTTCCGCAATTTCACATTTGAGTTCTTTCAGAACTCTTGGGTGAATGCCATCTGGTCCCGGTGACTTGTTAATGTTAAGTTTATCAATTAATTCCAAAACCTGCTCTTGTGACATTTCAATCTGACAGTTCCTCAGATTTGTCACCTACAAAAGCCGGCTCAGGTTTGGGAATCTCCCTAACATCCTCAGCCATGAAGACTGAAGCAAAGAATTCGTTTAGTTTCTCCGTGATGACTTTATCTTCTTTAAGCGCTCCTTTTCTATCTCTATCATCGAGGGGCCCCACTGGTTGTCTAGCAGACTTCCTGCTTCTGATGTACTTAAAAAACATTTTGTTATTACTTTTTGAGTTTTTGGCTAGCTGTTCTTCAAACTCCTCTTTGGCTTTTCTTATTACATTTTTACACTTAATTTGGCAGTGTTTATGCTCCTTTCTATTTACCTCGCTAGGATTTGACTTCCACTTTTTAAAGGAAGTCTTTTTATCTCTTACTGCTTCTTTTACATGGCTCTTTTTTAGTTTTTTTACCGTGTTTCTTAATTTGGGGTATACATTTAAGTTGGGCCTCTATTATGGTGTCTTTAAAAAGCGCCCATGCAGCTTGCAGGGATTTCACTTTAGTCACTGTACCTTTTAATTTCTGTTTAACTAACCCTCTCATTTTTGCATAGTTCCCCTTTTTGAAATTAAATGCCACAGTGTTGGGCTGTTGAGATGTTCTTCCCACGACAGGGATGTTAAATGTTATTATATTATGGTCAGTATTTCCAACTGGTCCTGTTATTATTACCCTTGGACCAGCTCCTGCGCTCCCCTCAGGACTAAATCTAGAGTTGCCTCTCCCCTTGTGGGTTCCCGTACCAGCTGCTCCAAGAAGCAGTCATTTAAAGTATCGAGAAATTTTGTCTCTGCATTTTGTCCTGAGGTGACATGTTCCCAGTCAATATGGGGATAATTGAAATCCCCCTACATTTTCAAAACATGATGCTAAAGTTTCACCTACAAAGTATCTGCACACATCTTAACACGTGTATGTTTATAAAACATGTATTTGCATGCACAAGCAGGTATCTGTTGGTACAATTGCCCATTTTGTTTATAAAAATGTCTCTTTCTATATGGATGCAGCATAGAGCCCGAGTCTTGAAAATTTAACTATATGTGTGTGTATATATAATAGGTTTGACCTGCAATAGAAGTTATTATTTTTATAAATTTGGGGATGATGTTATAAATTAAACATATGAAGGGTAGAAGTGTATTGTGATATGGCACTCCCAAACTAGTGAGAAGAAATTAATACAAAGATGTATCCATTTCATAAGATGTTTATACAGTATGCATGCTAAGATGTACATTTAAATGTGTCCAGTTACTTTTTTTTTTAAAGTCACATAATTGTGGTAATTTTTTGACTTCATTACTGTATAATTTCCAACAATTAAAACTAGAAAAATAAATTTGTTCACTATAAAAGTGCCATAGTAATTTTGCTTTATATCCAGGGCCGGCTCCAGGCACCAGCTTAACAAGCAGGTGCTTGGGGCGGCCAAG
>NC_048299.1:40485330-40540183 GCF_013100865.1 Trachemys scripta elegans | reverse complement strand
TAATTAATTGGCCTCTCAGAGTTGGTAAGACAACTCCCACCTGTTTATGCTCTCTGTATGTGTGTATATATATCTCCTCATTATATGTTCCATTCTATATGCATCCGAAGAAGTGGGCTGTAGTCCACGAAAGCTTATGCTCTAATAAATTTGTTAGTCTCTAAGGTGCCACAAGTACTCCTGTTCTTCTTTTTGCGGATACAGACTAACACGGCTGTTACTCTGAAAGAAGAGTATATTGCTCTACTGGGATTAGTTTTGCTCCCTGCAGAATTAGGACTTGTTAATAATTTCTTTTTTTGTACAATTTCAAAAATATGTTGTTTAATTAAAGCCTTGAAACTTGTAATCATACCACAGATTGTAAAATAATTTTAACACAATAGGTTTCAGACTCTATAGGGTAGGACAACAATTGCTCCTGTCAGATGTGTTTGGGATCACAGCTATAGTGATTTCTTCCCCTAACCCCATCTTTTGATTTATTCTTGCAGGCACATGGGATCCTAAAACATACAAGAATACTGTTGTTTTAGGACCCAGTCCTGCAGGAGGTTGGGGAATGACCTCATCCCAAAGTACTGAGCACTTGCAATTCCTGCTGAAGTCAATGGAAGTGAAGGGCTCTTAGCATCTTCTCAGGAATAAATACTAAAAGTAAAATACAGTTATGTATATGTTATCTGACAATACTTGTTCTTTGTTACAGAAATTCTGTGAAGAAGGCACATATCTTTGGATTTACTTTTGGCCTTACACAAGCAATTATGTATTTTACCCATGCTGCATGTTTTCGGTTTGGTGCCTATCTAGTGGTAAATGGATACATGGACTTTAAAAGTGTGTTTCTGTAAGTGTCTTTTTGCAATTTCTTTTTTGTCCATACAGGGGAAGGTGTTTTATATATGGGGGATAATAACCTTATGAAGGTAAAACCAGGAGGACTAGAAGAACAATAATACATAGACCATTGTTTGTCTACATGCTGACCTGCAGCACTGGCCTTCATCTTGAATTAGGATTGATAACTTCTGTTATCTTTCCAAGTCGCAATGTTCCTAATAAGCATGTCAACTAGGGCCTTCATTTAATTATATATGAAATGCTGGTAGACATTGGTATAGCTTTCAATGTGCCTTGTCTCAAATGTTGTGTACTGGCTTTTAAGGAAGGACTAAATAGAAATAGTGGAGGGAGTATTTTGAATTATGGCTAAAGGTACGTCTGATTCAGCAGGTAGTAATTGATCTATCGGGGATCAATGTATCACGTCTCATCTAGACCCAATATATCGATCCCCGAACACACTCCCGTCGACTCCAGAACTCCACCAGGGCAAGCAGCGGTAGCGGAGTTGACGGGGGAGCCGCGGCCGTCGATCCCGCGCCGTGAGGACCAGAGGTAAGTCGAAATAAGATACGTCGACTTCAGTTACGCTATTCCTGTAGCTGAAGTTGCGTATCTTACATCGACCCCTCCTCCTAGTGTAGACCAGCCCTAATACTTAACATGTTATAATTTTGGCTTCAATAGTCAGCCTTTCTGATGTCTGTTAGTGAAGTGCCTACAGGCCCCAAATGAGATTGGAGCCCTATTGTGCTAAATGCTATACATGGCTAGCTAGAGTCTCAATCAGAGAGTTTGTAGTCAAAATAGAAAGACAAAAAAGGCATGTGAGGAAAAGTATTATTGTATCCCTATTTTACAAATGGGGCACTGAGAGCTCATGTGGTGTTGATTCTGCAAGTGCCTGCTCTTGGTTGCTGCAGTGCATACCTACATGCAAGATCAGGGTCTGAGTGACTTGGTGTGACAGGGTGGGACTCACCACCACACTACTGTCTCCTGCTGGTCATCTTGCAGATCGGTACACCAACTCCCAGTGGTGTCTCGCCCACTGTCACTTCTCCTCCTGGACTCGTGTTGATCCAAGGACCACAGCATCCTTTTCAGGACACAGCCTTCTGGCTGTGCCATACTCTGCGCTCCCCCTTTCCGGGGGCCAGTACTGCAATCCAACTGTCCAGCCACTTCCTCAGTGATCAGGGGCGGGGGACCCAGGCCTGCCCACTCCTCCAGGTCCTGGCCCAGGGACACTGTAGATGGCAGCCACGTGCTGTGTCCCCTCCAACTGCTCGGTACATTTCCCTGGGCTACTTCCCCAGCACCTTCTTCACCCTTACCTCAGAGCCTCTGCATGCCAGATTTAGCAGTCAGCCAGGAGCTCTCTCTCACTCCCCTGTCCCTGCCCAGCACTTCTCTGTCCAGGGTTCTAGCTTTCTTCCACCTGAAAAACAGTCAGTTCTCCCTCCTTGAGCTCCAGGGAGCAACTGACCCTGCTCTGCCCTGCAGCTTTTCTTATATTTTCTGATTGACTGCCCCTCATAGCGCCCCCCTCCCATTGGCTGCTTTTCACACAGCCTCCCTAGGGCTTCATTAACCCCTTAAAGGCCAGTGTGTGTGTGGGGGGGGAATGCCCCATCAGACACCCTCCCCCTTAAGACCAACTGCCCTGGGCAGGGGAATTACCTTCCCTGCTTCCCCCACAGCTGTGCCTGCAGGACATGCCTCTCCTGCCTCAGGTTTTCTACCAGGAGGAGCAACTTGCCATTCTGCTCCATATCTCTGAATTTCCCTCTGCACCTCTGCATTATTTTGTGCTATCCGCAAGGCCTGCTTGGTGGCTTTCAGTTTCTCCCATAACACCTAGCCCTGGCTCTGCAGGCTCTCCCAGCACCATTTCTCCCAAGGTCTGAGTCCCTACCACAGCTTGTCCTGCTTAAGTGTGGGTTCCCTTGTCTGTCTGGGTCCTCTCCGTTCCAGTCATCTTATCCACCATCTACCTAGCACCTCCTGCTGGGCATGGGAGATTGCTCCATGCCCAGTCATCACCACCACCTGACCTAGCCTGGTGTGACCCACAGTGCCTAGGGCAGCCCTTACTGGAAATGCCAAGGTCAGGACTTGCTGCAAAAGGGAGAGCAGATACCCACCAGGCTTGGGAGTAACACTGAAGTCAAACTCCCCAACCTGTCACCAACTGTGCTTCTGATTCCCTACACTGGTTATCAAGAAGCAAAACAAGAAATCACACAGCCCCCTTAATTGCATTCCAATTCTCTGGCTCCCAATCAGCACCTAGGTCCAGTGCAGTGAGAAGTTATTTAAACAACTCTGCTCACATATACAAAATGTTCTTCTGATCCCAAAGGGTCAGCCACGTTATCAGGTCAGTATGGGTTTGGATCTTACCCAAAATACCACACTGCTAGCCAATCCTTTAGTGTCTAAAACTAAAGGTTTATTATAAAGAAAAAAGAAAGAACAAGAAGAGAGATGTTAAATGGTAAAACAGTCACATACATACAAAGACTTCAAAGTCCATCAGTTTCCTAGTAGTACTGGTGAGTTTGCTGGCTCGAAAGTCCCACTGGAATACATCCACAGCTTGGATGGGTCATTCAGTCCTTTGTTCAGAGCTTTGTTTGTAGAAAGGTTACTCCAGAGCTAATAAGCAGGAATGAAGACAAGAAGCAGGACTGAAGACAAAATGGAGAAGATGCAGCTGCCTTTTATAGTCTTTTGCCATGCAGCTTGGTTTCCTTTGTTCCAAACACAAGCTGCCCAGCACATGATCTGGAAGCCTTAGAGTTCTCTCCATAGGCATGCGCCTACATGCCTTGCTGAGTCATAAGGTGTATCCCTTGTCTTCTCTCAATGGGTCAGTTATATAGCCCATGTCCCTTGATGGGCTGTCAAACAGGCTAGGCAGTGCTAATGCCAATCTGTCTGGGTGTGTCACCCAGATGCACAGCACAAGTTTGGAACTACAGACATACCATACATATAACTTACAATACAAAGTATCAGAGGAGTAGCCGTGTTAGTCTGAATCTGTAAAAAGCAACAAAGGGTCCTGTGGCATCTTTAAGACTAACAGAAGTATTGGGAGCGACTTGCATCTGAAGAAGTGAGGTTCTTACCCACGAAAGCTTATGCTCCCAATACTTCTGTTAGTCTTAAAGGTGCCACAGGACCCTCTGTTGCTTTTTACAATACAAAGGTGATACAAACACATAAATGAGATTATCATACCTGGCAAATTACAATATTTGTGTAGATACTTTACACAGTATATGTGGCATAATCTATTACAATTTTATAATATTGGTATTCATAATATCCTAAAGTGTCCCGCAAATTCCATAAAGTGTCTCACCTGGTTCCCAGGCACCCTTTTTCTATCCTGCCTTCTCCTAAGGGGGTAATACCTTCTGATACGGCCCTCCTCATGGCACAGATAAGAAATCCTTTGCTTCCCTTTGGTCAGAGGCCTCCCATGGTCCTTCCATTGCTCAGGCCCTTCCTCTGGGCTAGCCTTGACCTTACCACTCCAGTATGGGCACTCCCTCTGCAGGTACCTCTGTTGCCCAGAGGCCCAACATGCCCATCCCCTCCCTGTTTGCTTCACAGGTAGGAATCTCCCGGGCTGTCACTCTTTCCCACTCTCTGCATAAGGCTTCTCTCTCTCCTATCCCAGTAGGGGCAATCTCTCTTAAAGTGTCCCCTCCACCCACAAGTGTAAGACTGTTCTGCTCGGGCTTCTGGCCTCCTGACCTGGGGCCTCGCTTCTTGCCCCAGGCCCTCTGGCCCCTGCTCCCCTCCTGGAGGATCTTGAGCAAATAACGCTGCTCTTCCATCAACTGCCTCAGGCATTCGTGCAAGTGTCTCTGTGCCTTCCACTGTTGCTGCTGGTTCTCCAGGATCTGGCTCATTAGGGCCTGGATCTCCCTTGGTTACTCATCAACCCCCTTCAGTGGAAGCAGCAACTCTGAAGTCCAGCCTGGGAAGGTACACCTGCCTTCCACCAAAAAGGCCTCCACACATGCAGCTCCTTTGACCTAAGTGTCTCTGCTATAGCCTTTCCCACTTCCCTTGTATCAGGGGTGGCTGTCCAACATTATCTTAGTCTCTCACTCAGTCCCCTCCCCTCAGAGGCGACCATGTGCCTGCATTCTCTACCATGTGTGACAGGGTGGGATTCACCATGCTAGCACCTCCTGCTGGTAATCTTGCAGCTCAGCTCTACAGGTCGGTACGCCGACTCCCAGTGGTGTCTCACCCACCATCACTTCTCCTCCTGGACCCTGGTCACTCTAAAAAATGTGGCATCCTCTTCAGAACACGGCCCTCCAGCCATGGCATACTTTGCACTCCCTCCTTCTGGGGGCCAGTATTGCAGTCCAACTTTCCAGCCACTTCCTCAATGGCATGGGTGATGGAGGAACCTGGGCCTGCCCATTACTCCAGGTCCCGGCCCCACTGCATCCCCTCCAACCTCTCAGTACATTTCCCTGGGCAACTTCCCCACAACCCCAGCACCTCTTCACCCTTATCTCAGGGCTTCAATATGCCAGTCAGCCAGGAGCTCTCTCTCACTCCTCTGTTCCTGCCCAGCACTGCTCTGTCCAGAGTGCTAGCTTTCTTCCACCTGCACGGCAGCCAGTCCTCCCTCATTGAGCTCCAGGTAACAACTGACCCTCCTCTGCCCTGCAGCTCTTCTTATATGGGCCTGCCAGGCCCTGATTGTCTGTGCCTCATAGCTCCTATTGGCTGCTTTTCAAACAGCCTCCCTAGGGATCCATTAACCCCTCACAGGCCACTGTGGGGTGGACGCCCCATCACACTTGCCAAGTCACACAAGAGATCTGTGGTAGAGCCCTTAATTGAATCCACATCTATTGGGTGAAATCCAATGGGAGGTTTGCCAGTTATGGCAGCGGGACCAGCATTTTACCCCTGGAGGTGGATTACAATTAATATGTTGTCTTTTTTGACCTACCCAAGATACCTTTTTTAAGTAAGATAATGAATAGCCTTCTTGTGGTTACTACATTGTTGAATTCGGATATAATTTACAATTACATGTTTCCAAAACATCCCTGTACAACTGTACTTGTGGCTGGGATAATTGGCTAACCACTGTTGAAAGTTAATCCCTCTTACATACTCAGATACGCCAAATAGCACCAATTATTAATTTTTAATTATTAATCAAATTTATTATGGTAATGCCTAAGGGCCAACCAAGAATGAGGCCCCATTCTTCTAGGCACTGTATGGACACAGTAGCAGACAGTCCTTGCCCTAAAGAGCTTAGTTTAAATAGATAAGACACAGAGGGTGGGGGAAGAGGTAGAACACACAAGCATCTGAACACTGTAATGGCAGCAATGTCATGTGAATTTCACAATTTTTTGCAGGTTGGGAGGGGAAAGGGTGAATTAGGAGGCAATCAGTTAAATGGAAATTAAAGTGAAGGAAGCTGGGGCATTGAAGAGAGAGCACATGAGAGAGGCCGAGTAGGGGAGAAATGGGCAAATCGGGGAAGTTTGGAGTGAAGCTGAGGTGAAGAGACTGTGAGGGAGGACAAGGGTTGGAGCAGACAGCCAATCAGCACAGAGCAGAGAAAGTCCAGTCAAAGCTACTTCAGCTGCTCCTACTGGCTGGAATCTCTGATTGGTTCCTCCCTGCAGAGAGAGAGAGAGAGAGACTCTCTCCCCTGCACAGTTTTAGATCCAGGGGCAGCATGGTGGTGGGGCGGGGTCACTCTAGCTTAGCCCCATCGTACTCCCTCACCCATATGTAGCAATCCATGTTTTAGCTGTTTCTGCAGATGCTCCTTTTGCCTTCTTCCCAATATCCAGAATCTCACGTAAGTCCTTACCTGCCTCCCTGCTGCTAAAATTTGGGATCCTGCCAAAAGTTAGCAATTGTATTAATAAATAAAGGAAACACTGAGGTTGGAACAGAAGCTTTTTTCTCACTTTATTAAAAGTGGATACATTTACTCATGGTACAAGACTACTCATTACAATGATAGTTAACAACTATTATTATTTTTAACTCTAGCCATCCCCTTCCCAATAGTTTACACCCCTTCCTCCACAACCTCATTATTTGATATGTTTTATTTTCTCTCTTGTCTTGTTCTCGCAGGGTATTTTCAGCTATTGTATTTGGTGCAATGGCACTAGGACAGGCCAGTTCATTTACTCCAGACTATGCCAAAGCCAAGATGTCAGCAGCACACCTGTTCATGCTGTTTGAAAGAGCCCCCTTAATAGACAGTTACAGTGATGAAGGACTGAAGCCTGTAAGTTGATCATTGTGTTATGGACAATGTCACCTACACTAACTAATGTAACACTGAGGTTTTCTTTCCCCACTCACAAGCTAAGTGTTTAGATTAACTGATCCTTGGGACCATTAGCATTGTGTTTCATCCAAAAACTATGAGGGCCAAATTCTGCTTCTGCCTGCTCCTTCCTTGCATTTCTTTGTGGAGAGCCCTCTGCAAGGTCCAGTGAAAATGGGAACAATGCTGCAGAAGCAGCCAATTCCTCTTCTCTGCAGGAGGAGCATATCCATGCATGGACCTTGGCAATATAATCAGGCCCTACATTAACATTGTAAAATGTTTTGGGATTCAATTTATATGCAAGATGCTAATAATAAATATTAGTGTACTATAGGAGCTAAGAAGTAGGTGAATCTAGGTGGGCATCACTCAAAGAGGCAGACAGGATGATAGCAGTTCAGTATATTATTTTTATTGTGGTATTGCACACAAATAAAGATGGCAGGACTTTGCTCCAAGGAACTTACCATCTGACTAACACTTCTAATTTTTAAAATAATAACAACAGTCTAAGAAAATGCTGTTAACACTTACCAGGAATCATAAGTTTGACAGTGAGCATTTGGGTGCATATATGGTAATGATAATTGTACAGTAATTTAATTTGAAAAAAAAAACTCTAAAGCAGGATTGCTTTGGTACACTGGCCAAGAATATCAGAAGTGGCTATTGTTATACGGTGCTTAACTTGAGACTCTCAAAGGGGCTTGATTTACAGAAAGCATTAGACGAAGCTGGCGACGCAAAATTACCATTATTTTTGAAAATTTGGCCTTATGTTAAAACTGGTGTGAAGCAGAACTAGCAGAATCTCTGTCTTCAAAATAAATTTACACCTTGTGTTAATTTTTGAAACGTCACAAAAAGGACCAGATCCTGGCTGTATTGAAGTTAATGGCAAAACTCCCATTGAAATCAATAGGAACAGGATGGTTCTAGTTCTCTGTGCATTGTTTTATGATCTGTCCGAATTCTCCTAAAAATTGATCAGATGTTACCATTTCAATTATAGGATATATTTGGTGGCAACATAGCATTCAAAGAAGTGATGTTTAACTATCCAACTCGACCAGATGTCCAAGTGCTTCAAGGTTTGAATATTAATGTAGAAAAAGGACAGACACTGGCGCTTGTAGGCAGCAGTGGCTGTGGAAAGAGCACTGTTGTTCAATTGCTTGAGAGATTCTATGATCCTCTTAATGGAGAACTGGTAAGTGATTCCTTGTGAGAACCTGGTTAAATGATAATTTACCTATATTATTCTTGTTAATATAATAAAATTTAATAGGTACTTTTGATTTTTTTTATCCTTTGTGAAGATTAAATGGAGGCACTAGTGGATTTTTAGGGTTCTGTGTATAACCATAGTGAAGATAGGCAGAATGCAAAATTTTCCACACTTCTCCTGTCATTTTGAATTAAGGGAAGTGATTCATGGATGAAAATTGCTACATGGGCCTGATTCAGAACATACTGAAGTCAGTGGAAAGACTTCTTCCTAATTCAATGGGATTTGGATCGGGCCCTATGATGGCTAATTATTATAAAACTATAAAATGTACTAGATGCAGATACACTTTTATATATTGTACTAATATAAATGCCCCTCCCTCCTGTATCTTAAAACTATGAGCAGCAGAGAAGTATGAGACCTTTGCTCCTTATTTTTAACGTTAAAGACCAAATTTATGCAATTTAAGGTGCATCCAGACATCATAGTGATGAATATTTCCTAAATGCTTACAATAATCTAGGTTTGAAATGTGTGTAAAGTGCATATAAAACCTCCCCATTACATAATTAACGTTTAAAAAGCACGTTCATATCAATTTTTATGACATACCAAATGAAGGTTACTTACTTGTTACCAGAGTTCTTCGAGATGGACTCTGCATATTCCCAGTTTTGGGATGCTCTGACTGGATGCAGCCAGGATGGTGGAACCTTCTAGTAACAGTGACAGTTAGGGCACCCCACCCCTCTTTCCCTTGCCCTTAGTGTTTCAGTGTGTCCTGCGAGCATGGTTATGAAAAGGGGAGTGTCACCTGTTGCTGCCTCAGTTCCCTTCAAATACTAAAGCAAAATACTGATTAATCCTAAAAGTAGGAATCTACAGAAGTGGGAAAGGTTGGTGGGGAGTGTGAATATGTAGAATCTATCTTGAAGAACTCCGGTTACAAGTAAATAACCTTCATTTCCTCTTCAAGTGTCCTCTGCATATTCCTGCTCTGGGGATAGTTTGGCAAGCAGTACTGTAAACTGGAAGGAGGGAGTGGAGTCCTAATTAAACAGCAGTTGGCGCATTGCTCTGCCAAATTGTGCACCAGACTTTGTTGCCACATCCAAAGCATAATGTCTTGTAAAAGTGTGAACTGAATTCCACATACCAGCCTTGCATATCTCAATAAAAGGAATATGTTTAGTGAATGCTGCAGTTGTAGCAACCGCTCTAGTAGAATGCAGAACAGGAGGAGAAAGTGAGGCTCCATTATAACACTTCAATACACTGTCTGACCCATCTGGACAAAGTGCTGAAATGTCCCAACCCTTAAAAGTACCAGCATATGAGTTAAATACATTCTCTCCAAGTAATATAAGACTGTTCTTATCATATCCAAGGAGTGTACTCTAGATTCCCCTTTACTTGTATGAGATTTAGGGGGGGAAATACAGGTAAATTAATACTTTGATTAACATGAAACTCTGAAATCACTCTGAAAGAATTTAGGGTGTGCTCAAAAAACACTTTATCTTTTTGAAAAGTAGTATAACAGGGTTCTGCCATCAATGCATGTAACTCGTTAATTCTTCTAGCAGACGTGAAGGTTACTATACAAGCTGTCTGTCTAGAAAGATGAATAAAAGAACAGCTCATTTGAGGTTCAAATGGGAGGGACATAAGTTGTGTTAAAACTAAGTTTCAATTCCATGGAGGGGCCAACTCCCATACTGGGGGATAGAAATTCAATACGCCTCTTAAACAACGTTTCACCAACTTGTGCGAGAAGATGGATTTTCCATTAGCATGAGTATGGAATGCTGCTGTTGCTGCTAAATGGACTTTAATGGAGGAGAAAGACAACCTCCCCCACCCCGGTTTTTAAGTACAAATATTCCAAAACAAGTTGTATGGAAACTGAGACTGGGTCAACATCCCTATCAGTTGCCAGATAACAAATCTTTTCCATTTGTAACTTCTCCTGGTAGATGCTTTTTCAAGCATTAATAAGAACTTGCTGCACCTCAACAGAGCATGATCTTCCTGAATCTGTGGAAGTCCTATTGCCCACGCTGTTGGATGTAATGACTGATGATCTGGGTACAAACCCTCCCCTCTCTGGACAGTAAGTCTGTTGATAGCAGGAGCATCTTGTATTTGCCATTGGATAAATGGAGTAACTCCATGTGTCATTGTTGCCACAGCCTGGCTGGAGCAATTAAAATTATCCTGGCCAAATCTGTTTTATTTTCTTTAAAAAAAAAAAAAAAACTTTGAGGATTAGAGGCAATAGGAGAAATGCATCCATCAACACCATTCCCCAATGTAAGAAAAATGCATCCATCAACGATAGACTTTCTTGAGCCAAAAGAGGGACATTTTGTATTGAATCTGGTGGCAAACAAATCTATGTCTGGAAACCCCCAAAGCCTGAAAAAGTTTGGAATAACTGCGTCTTTTACAGACCATCATGCATCTGTGAGGAGTCCCTGTCCAGACAATCCATGATCTCACTGTTCTTCCGCAATATGCAAAGCAATTGGGTAAATGTTGTATAGGATGCACCAGTCCCAAAGCTTTATTGCCTTGTTGCCTAGTGGCGACAATCAAGTTCCTCCTTGTTTGTTCAGATAATATACTGTGGACATGTCATCCATAGTCACCTGAATTATTACATCCTGTATCTGCAGAAGAAATGCTTTGAGAGCCAGATGGACGGCCCTGAGAAGGAAGAGGCAGGAGTTTGCATGGAGGAAGGGCTTTGAATTGGACAGTATAACTTTCCTTTACTGTGTCGAAAACCCACCTGTCTGATGTGATAGTTGTCCATACATCATAAAATTGGGATAGATGGTCTCCAAAAATACAGATAGGATTTTCTGAAATTGGTTCAAAGCTCTTGATTATCATGTCAAACCTTTGGCTTGACATTTTGCAGGGAGGATGTGGCCGAGGAATTCTTTGTCGTTATCTGGGATTTGTAGGATTTCTTCCTTTCCTGTGATTGAGAGGATGCTTGTTGTAGTTGCTGCTATTGTGATAGTATGGCTGTCTCCTTTGATTAAATTAAGATGAAGAGGAAGAAGGTAAAACATATTGCCTATGATATCTGAACACAGGTTTAGGTGTTCTCCCTTAGTAGCCCCAGAGATCTAGCTTAGGAGCAAGGCTCTATCTTCAATATCTCATCAGTTTTTGTACTATATAGTCCACCCCCTTCAAAGGGTAAGTCCTATACTGTAGATCTCATTTCCATAGGAAGAGAAGAAGATCATAACCATGAATGCCTACGTAGAGTATTGCCAATGCCACAGATCTCAGAGTGGTGTCAGATACATCAAATGATGCCCTAAAGGCATTACTGGTCACATTTTGACTCTCTTTGATGAAAGCTGATAACTTTTTCTGAATCTCTCAGAGATGTTTGGTGAAGATTGACATGTTCTCCCTCAGTTGAAACTAATACCTGGCCATCACTGCTTGACAGTTTGCCATTTGCATGTTGAAGGAAGCAGAAGAAAACAATTTTCTCCTAAGAGAGTTCAACTTTTTCCTTCTTTATCATAAGGAGTAGAGTGTTGAAGACCTGACCTAGGTTTTTGAAGCATTGCTGCTAGAACAAGAGAATTTCTCAGGTGGAATTTGGTAGAACTTGTCAGCCTTTTTTGAAATTGGTTGGCATGATGCTGGATTAGAGACAAAAGGAATTTTTGCTGATGCCAGAGCCCTTCTACATGGGCAATAAAACTATAGACCCAGACCCAGAATGTCAAAAACTGTATGTGCAGCCTCCTTCAAAGCCACCTAAGGTAATTTTAAAGTGGATGCCATTCTGTCCACTAATTTGTGAAAGTGAATTGCATCGCCTGAAGGAGATGATGCTGGTGTTACTCCCACATTGAGATCAGATGAATCACTTTCTGGTTCCATGAAGTCTTGGAATTCATCCTGTGGAGATCCTTCCTGATATTCCTCTTCCAAGAGGATATCCAGTGCCAAAGAAGAGGAATGTTCCCTAGCTCTAGGATCTGAGTGTTCTGACTGAAGATGATCCAACCAGAAAGACAGATTTTCTGTTATGGTATTCATAAATAGGAGTTGGCTAATATGGCCAAGGCATACAAGGAGGCATAGGCCAGTCTTGTCAGTTTCCCAACCTCCTATCATATCACCAGCTTGATACATAGGATATCCACGAGTATTACTTTGAGGAGGAAGACTTTGCATAGGAAATACTTGCGTCTCTGTTATGAGACTTGTATTCGGCTCAACCACCAATTCTGGATCTGACCCCAAAGCAAGCAGTGATATAGCTGATGTAGGGATCTGAAAAATGGAAAGTGGCAAGCCAGTTGGAGTCTTAGATGGTGGGCATATTGATTCAGAAGATCCCCCCACGTTGAGTAACTCGTCTCAGTCTCTTATCAGGCTAATATTGCAGTAATACCGGATCCATTAAAACATGCATCTGAATGAAATTTGCGCTGTAACCATGTAGCAGGGTCCCCTTTTGTTCTGCCTCTGCTGCAAACTGCAGCCACTGGGAGCTTCGGGCAGCTGTGCAAATGTAAACAAACTGTCTGGTGGCCCGCCAGCAGATTACCCTGATGGGCTGCCTGGTTGCCCACTACTGCTCTAGGTGCTTACAAATTGATAGTTACATAATTTGTTCCAGTATCTTTCCAGGTATCAATGCCTATATCTTACAAGGATGATTATAATCCTGTGTTTGAAGGGAAATGTCTTCAGACTGGCTATTTTTTATAAAGCATCCAGCCCCAAAACACACACAATCTAAGAGCTTGACTACATGGGAAAGTCTTGCCAGTTATACCAGTATAATTGTAGCAGTTTAAATTCAGAACTTAACTTATACCTGTAAAACATTGCCTTGTAGACAAGACCTAAAAGTGTGATTTTACTCAATTCTGCATTGTTTGCTTTGTGTATCACTTTATTTATTTTTTATAAATATTTACAACATTAGAAGGAATAAGACTCAAGGTTAGAAAGCTAGTCTAAGGAACTGGGATTGGAAGCTTGAATTATCTCCTTTGAGATTTCCTTACGAATAAACTGAAGCCACCAAAATCATTGTATAAAGTATTTTGCAAAGAATTGTTGATATTAGCTATACAGAATGGAAAAGTTAATGTAACATTTTTCGTGTAAGCCAAAGCTTTCCTATCTCTGACATTTAAGTATTCTTTCTTTTTAGCTGCTGGATGGCCAAAATGCAAAGGCATTAAATATCCAATGGCTTAGAGCTCAGATTGGTATTGTCTCACAAGAGCCAATCCTGTTTGACTGCAGTATTGCTGAGAATATTGCATATGGAGATAACAGTAGAGAGGTGTCATCTGAAGAGATTGTAAATGCAGCAAGAGCAGCCAACATACATTCCTTCATTGACTCTCTGCCAAATGTAAGTTAAACCTTTTGTTTCTTACTCAAAACGAAGGGTGACTTACAAAGAAAAATAAAAAGGAGTTATGCCCTTTTATGCTCCTCTGGGATGTAAAGGAACCTAAAAGGATTTGTTTTTTCCATGCCTTATTACATTAGAAATTCGAGTCTTCTCTACAACATTTTTTCTGGAAGACTCCATAGGCCAGTGGAGAACTAGGTTTATGAAAACAAGCATGTGAAACCTGATTAATTGAGAGAGATAAATGCTTTTAATTAAAGATTGTTTAAAATATTTTAAAGACTAACAGATTTATTTGGGCATAAGCTTTCGTGGGTAAAAACCTCACTTCTTCAGATGCATAGAGTGAAAGTTACAGATGCAGGCATTATATACTGACACATGGAGAGCAGGGAGTTACTTCGCAAGTGGAGAACCAGTGTTGGCAGGGCCAATTCAATCAGGGTGGATGTAGTCCACTCCCAATAATAGATGAGGAGGTGTCAATTCCAGGAGAGGAAAAGCTGCTTCTGTAATGAGGCCAGTCACTCCCAGTCCCTATTCAAGCCCAGATTAATGGTGTTAAATTTCCAAATGAATTTTAGTTCTGCTGTTTTTCTTTGAAGTCTATTTCTGAAGTTTTTTTGTTCAATGATAGTGACTTTTAAATCTGTAATAGAATGACCAGGGAGATTGAAGTGTTCACTTACTGGCTTATGTATGTTACCATTCCTGATGTCCGATTTGTGTCCATTTATTCTTTTGCGGAGGGACTGTCCAGTTTGGCCAATGTACATGGCAGAGGGGCATTGCTGGCACATGATGGCATATATAACATTAGTGGATGTGCAGGTGAATGAGCCCTTGATGGTGTGGCTGATGTGGTTGGGTCCTCTGATGGTGTCGCCAGAGTAGATATGGGGACAGAGTAGGCACGATCTACAACCTATCCTGGAAAATGTTCCCTCACTCTCACAGACCTTGGGAGGCAGGCCAGTCCTCGCTTACAGACAACCCCCCAACCTGAAGCAAATACTCACCAGCAACTACACACCACACCACAGAAACACCAACCCAGGAACCAATCCCTGTAACAAACCTCGTTGCCTACTCTGCCTACAGCAGAACTAAAATTCATTTGGAAATTTAACACCATTAATCTGGGCTTGAATAGGGACTGGGAGTGACTGGCTCATTACAGAAGCAGCTTTTCCTCTCCTGGAATTGACACCTCCTCATCTATTATTGGGAGTGGACTACATCCACCCTGATTGAATTGACCCTGTCAACACTGGGTCTCCACTTGCGAAGTAACTCCCTGCTCTCCATGTGTCAGTATATAATGCCTGCATCTGTAACTTTCACTCTATGCATCTGAAGAAGTGAGGTTTTTACCCACGAAAGCTTATGCCCAAATAAATCTGTTAGTCTTTAAGGTGCCACCAGACTCCTTGTTGGTTTTGTAAATACAGACTAACACGGCTACCCCCGGATACTTAAAATATTTTGTTTGTTTGTTTTGTTAGCCCCTTGTTATCTAAAACACTTGGTAGAAATTATTTTTGTTAAAGGTTCAGGTAGGAGCTGAGAACATTGCCAGACTGAATCATCCAACAAATCATATGCAATCCTTACAGTGTAACAAACAAAAGCTAGTGCAGGCTTTGAGGGAGCACCAATCAGTTCATTAGTAAACTGAATGCGTATTTTAAAAACTAACATTTTTGGATGCCCCAAGTCAGATGTGACTGTCAATTAGATATGTACATAATTTAGATTAAAACCATAACATTCTCTTTTTTAAGTTATGATTTTCCCTTCAAAGTGAACTCACGAGGGGAAAGATGGTCCAGTGATTAGGATGCTAGCCTAGGACTTGGGAGACAATAAAGGGGTAGTTCAATTCCTTGACTTGCCACAGACTCCTGTGTGAGCCTCTCAGTTCCCATCTGTAAAATGGGAATAATACACTTTCCTACCTCACAGGAGTATTGTGAGGATAAATACATTAAAGATTGGGATGTTCAGGTAGTATGTAATGGAGGTCATATAAGCACCTAAGATGGACAGATGTTTTTGGCCTTCAATAATTATGGTCATCTGCTTTCAAAGAACTGCTGAAATAAAATAGCCAAGAGTAGAAAGCACATGCTTTATTGGACTCTGTGATTTAAGTCCAAACCCAGGCTAAATTGCTGGTTGGATGCACCTTCTAAACTTGTGTTTATTGTATTTAGAAATATAATACCCGTGTGGGAGACAAAGGAACTCAGCTGTCGGGTGGTCAGAAGCAGCGTATTGCTATTGCTCGAGCTCTTGTACGTCATCCTCAAGTTCTGCTACTGGACGAAGCCACATCTGCTCTAGATACAGAAAGTGAAAAGGTATCTTGTTTTTGTACGCAGGGGGAATCTAAAACCATGGCTGTTAATACAACAATTGTGATTACCACTTTGATTTCCATAAATGCCTGTAAAAGTCCAAAGTCTGGAAATCTAGAACTTTTCTACAAATGAGATGCATATATACTGAGGCATTATCTCATTGTATAAATGACAGCAACTGTCTAAATCTAGATTACCCAAATCCAAATATCTTACTACGAAACTGTCTTCAATTACTTTTCTATTGCCCACTGATGTCAGAAGAATGCAAAAGGCTAGATCCCCCTTCTTCTTCTTTCTCCCCGGTAAACACACTTGGCTAAATCTCCCTCTCCCCAGGGACTCTGGCATGTCTAGGCCCTCACTCCAGTTAGGGCAGGCTTTCTGCAACAGAGACCCCATCTACAGCAACACTCTGATCAGCACACAACTCTCCTCCAATCATACAGCTGGGCCCTAGAGATTCATCCCCAACTCTTCTCCCCTATAGAAGAATAGCTAGAGTGACACATTACACTGGGTGTATCTCTATGGCAGTAGGCTAGTTGGAGGCAGTACCGTAAAAAACATCTTTATGGTTGGAGTCCTCCAGGATTCTAACCATAGAGTAGTAGGTCTCAGAATTGAGACAGCAGATTCAAACAGCTGCTCTGGATCTTGGGGCGGATACAAGAAATCAGGAGTCTCCTGTGTGAATTGGGAGACTTGGCAGCTCTGAGAAATATTTCTGGGAAACATATTCTCCAATTTTAAGTCTTGGTTTAGTCAATTTTATATTTTACTGTACTCTTTGCTTCCCCCCATCCTCACCCCCATTCTTCCCCACATGGTCATTTCTGCAAGGAAAGAATCTCATGGCTTTTTGTTTGCTTTCTTCTTTTTGTGCCTTTAGGGTGCACTTGGGTAATATTTTCAAGCTTTTCCCTGCAACCATGACAGCCAGAGACTTGCTTCCTTTTTAAAAATGGAAGCTGAGATCCTCACTTTTCTCCAGGAGCTGGGGCTTTAAGAAAAATACTTATCACAAGACATGCCATAAAGTTATGAAATTTGGCAACACTGGTTCAGTGTTGCCAACACTCACAATTTTATTGCGAGTCTCTCAGTATTTGTTCTTGATCTTAAAGTCCCAGCTCCTGTAATAATATGATTGTGTGAGAAATTCAGCTGTCATTTAAAAAATATTTTCTTGGTTTGTGAGAAGAGCTTGAAAACATGACCCAAGTGCTTTCTAAATGTGCAGAAACCAGAAGACAAATTAAAAACAATCCAAAATAGTATTTCTTTAAAAATCTCAAGATTTATTTCATGAGATTTTGTGGCCTGTCTCCTGATTTTTGACGACTTGCTGTTGACAATACTGATATGTGGCCCACTGCTGTCAAAACAGGTTTCTCTGTAGTTTTAAAGTGAACTTAGTGCTCATGAAATACCAGAATGACTTCCTTACAACTGTGGCAATACAAGCATTCCACCACTATTTAAAACTGGCCTAAAAGGAACCAGCTCTGTGCCTGTACAATACTTGGTCTTTCTGCTGAGATTGCCAACAAGGTTGCCAGCTGTGATGCTTTTGGTGATGTGGACACAGGTCTTTAGCAATTCTCCTGAGATGTTTAGCACCTTAGTTCAAATAGGTATCCAACCATTTATCAATATTAAGAGCTCTCGCTCATCGTGAACACAAGCTAGATTTAAAACAGGAAGCTAGACATTCATCCCATTACTGTTCCCTGGAGCCATTCAGCCTCATCTCTCTCACTGGTAATTTATAATTTAAATTAAAAGATATCAGATCAGATACCTCACTTACTAACAGCTGGAAGGGGTTTCTATGCATTACTTGACAAATGTATCTTCTGCTTTGGTAATTGAATAGGTTGTCCAAGAAGCACTGGATAAAGCAAGACAAGGTCGCACCTGTATTGTAATAGCTCATCGCCTGTCCACTGTGCAGAATGCTGACAAGATAGTGGTAATCCAGAATGGAAGGGTCGTAGAACAAGGAACACATCAGCAACTCTTGGCTGAAAAAGGCGTCTACTATTCTCTAGTTAATGTTCAAGCTGGACCATGAAACGTGAATTAAAAGCAGTGCCATATTTCTGAAGTGTTATTGTGCAATTGTTTTAATACTTTGCAAAAGACAGTATTAGCAATCAGTCTTAGTACCTTTGTTTTTAGGAAACCCTGTAAAGAGAAGAAGTCCTGTTAAACCCTGGAAAGCCAAGAAACACTGAACCAAACATATATCAATGTCCTCAATTATTACATAATCTAAACACTTAGGCCTGCAGCTCCAGCCACTAAGAGTTCTGTTACTGGTTCTGTCACTGTCTTAACCTGTTGTCATAACCTGGCCCCGTTTCCCTCTAGTCTGGATGGATACAAGTTTGTTGTAAATGGATCCAATCCCTAAATCCCATGTGCTTCTAAACCTCCCTGAGTTTGGGTAGTGACTGATCCGGAGCTAGTAACAGTGATCTCTCAGGCACACTGCCAGGTGCATGTGCCATCCTTCTTGGGAAGGGAGGCCCCAGAATCTGGCCACCTAGACCCCAGAACTAGTGCCCCAGCTATGCCAAGGCCAGTGGTTTAGACAGGTTCCCCCAGAGTCCACTTAGTTGTCACAGCTCTGGTTTTCTAGTTATACCGTTCAGGGACAACCTGGCAGCAAAGCAATGAACACAGGCTTAGCAAAGGAATTCTTAACCACAATCACTTTATTGTTAAAGCAAAAGGAAGTTACAGATCTATGGAAATCAACAAACGGTCCTGAATGCAATCCCCCTGGTCCAATCTCACCCTGTCTGGGAATCCTGGTTCTGGTCAGCGTCCTCAGGCAGATACTGTCTTGCCGTCACTCTCTCCAGCAAGTTCTGCTTATAGATGCCAATGGTATGGCCCTTTGTTAGCAAAGCAGCCACCTTTTCAAAATGGCCTCTATCCCATTTCTATCCAGGTGTTTTGGCTTGTGAGGTTCCCAGCTTTGTTCCTCACTCCTCCACTGTTAAGCTGACATAAGCTCTGGTGTAGACACCACTTGGCTGACAGAAGAATTCTTCCATCGACCTTGCTACTGCCCCTTAAGGTGGTGGATTTAGTACAGCAATGGAAAAACCCTTTCTGACATTGTAGAAGCATCTATCTACATTACAGCGGTGCTGCTGCTGTGCCACTGTAGCGCTTGAAGTATAGATATTCCCTAAGAGTTTACTGTAGAGCACTTAGGAAAATTAGCCATTTAAACAGTCAACTAGTTTCCATTTTAACTATAATTGTGCTACTGCCCCACTATCGTACGGCACCTAGCACAGTGGGTTTTTGATCACAGTTGCAGGCTCTAGGTGCTTTTATATTACTACTGCTACTAATAATAAACAATCTCTGATGTCTCCAGAAGCTCCCACACTTCTAAGAAGGGTAAACGGTGGTGATTTTAGAATATTTGCTAAGTTAGTTTCATCATCTGTACACAAGATCTCCCCTTTTAGAAAGTCTGGTTGCTATGCGTAAAGCAGTATATCTTTAAACCAATCAACCAACATGCTATGGGCTTTATTTGTAAGATGAAATGACCAAGTTAATCAAACAAATGTCTTCTTTAAAATACAAAGATAGCTTTAAATCCTGAGAATCTCATCAGAATTTAAACTTAGTGTCAGCTTTAAATGTGCACTTTATTTCTGTGGAGCAGCATTGATGTTTGTAGTTAATTTATCACAAGTATGTCATCCCTTGGAAACTTGCAAGTAACATTCTAGCTTCCTCTCATTATTTTGAGAAAAGGAGCACTCTGAATTTAAAACTATATTTTAAAAGTATAGCTTCTTCGCCCTTCACCTGAGAAACTCCCTATTCATGCATAAACCATTGATTAGAATAATCCCAATGATGAAAATGGAAGATAGACATTAATAACAATTATTTATAACTTGAAGACAGCCTGTTATTCTAATTTCACCTTGGGTCTTCCACAATTGAAAATTAATAAAAACTGTTACCAATGTCCATTTTAAAAACACCATATCCTATTAGCACTGGAACAGTTACTCTCAGGTGCAGAATAAGTGCTCCACTGAAATAAACAAACACATCCAATTACAACATACTCTATCAGCTACCACTAGGAAGCTAATAAAAAATAGCCATTACAAATTCTTCATTTTCCAAAATCCTGGTAGTCTGATATGTTTGTGTTGTTGAGGCACAGTTTAATATTACATAGTTCTACGTTGATAATATGACATAGTTTGCAGTGTTAGAGCAAATGGATGTATTATTCTTAAAAGAAATTTGCATTGTTGCTGCAGTAAATCCCATAAAAATGGACAGGTTTTGCATTAGTTCTGTTAAATGTCCATGCTGAACTATCATTAAGGGTTATACATAGAATTTAACCCCTCCTCGCAACTAGCATTTCATTCAGCAAATGCTATATACAATAATGAACAATATTGAAATGTCACCATCAGCTGTAAAGCTGGGATATAGTCATTAATTGTATGATGTCCTGAAGAACCTGTAACAAGTTCTTACACAGCATTTTTGCGTCTGTCACTGGGCATGATTTCTAGACAATGCTGGCCACAGCTATCCTATCAGTGTAAAAGGTTAATTAATTATTTTAGTTCATGATTAACTAACACACACACAAATTGTTGTTGGGCCAGATTTTGAAATATGGTGTCAAAGTTAGGCACCTAAATAAAATTGTCCTGATCAAGCACAAAGAAGTCTCATTGACTTCAGTAGGACATGTACATTCTCCAGCACCTATGCACTGTGGGTTTATGTACCTAACTTCAGTCATTTACATTTGTAGTCCAATGTCCTCCTTCACTGCAACTAGCTTTAAGATTTTGGATATTCTCTCTTATGGACTGGAGCCATAAAAGAAGCAAACAGATACAATGATCTAAGGAAAAAATACTGTTTGTATTTTCAAAATGGAATGGAAATGGTACAAAAATGCATATTCACAGTTATCAAATTTTTCATAAATGGGTTAGCTGTGTTGAATGACTACAACCCAAATTGTGAAATATCAATGCATTATAAATTTAGTAAGAACACTTCATTGATTACATTTGTTTAATTAATACACTTGGCTAGGAAGTATTTATGTCAATACTAGTAATGAAAATAAGCCTGACTTTTTCAGGGTTAATTTTTTATTGCAACGAAGACAAATCTTTTAGCTTTATTACTAAGCTGGGCCAGACCCAGTATGTTGCTTTCCTAAGGCAATTGCAGTATGCATAGTCCCATTTAGGCTCTCATAACCCATTTTACTTTTTTAGATAAATAGATTGATTTAATTGAACATTTTACCTTTAAGCTTGCTATTATGTAACATTTATTTTAAAATACTTGTCACCTTTATCTGTCCTTCCTTCTCCTTCTCTTTATTCCTCTTTTCTGTCATTTGATTGTGTACCCTGGTGCTTCTTTCACTCCTCCTTTTGTTACCCCACTCAAACATACACTGTTTCTGTCTTTCTTTCTATTTCATCTGTCCCACTTTTTATGCATTTTCCTCAAACCATTCCTTTCAACCTCTTTTTCCCTTCTCCCTGCTGTGACCTGCTGTGATAAATAAAGTGGGGGGATAGCTCCCTTTGATGGACACCCAGCCAGCCAGTTAGCTGTAAAATCCCTCTTGGTAGCTGTTCTTTATTTGCTTTACCTGTAAAGAGTTAAAAATCCCACAGGTAAAGAAGAAAAAAAAGATGGGCACCTGACCAAAAGAGCCAATGGGAAGGCTAGAACTTTTTAAAATGGGGAAAGAAACTTTCTCTTTGTCTGTTGTTCTCTCTGGACTGCAGGGTAGTAATGCTGTAAGTAGCTTTAAGTCAGGTATGATTACAGATTATCAATTCAAAGCTTGAACCTACTTATATTGAGCCTCAGATATGTAAGTAAAATTAGGAAATGTCTAAAAAGATGTGATTAGGGTTATTTGTTTTATTTCTTATTGGCTTGTGGATCTACTCTGTGCTAATCCCGGATGCTTTTGTTTGCTTGTAATCTTTAAACTGAACCCCCAAGAAAGCTATTTTGGGTGCTTAATTTTTGGAATTGCTCTTTTAAAATCTAGCAAATGCCTAAATTCCAGATGTATTTTCTTTTTATTTTTATAAAATTTACTTTTTTAAAGAACAGGGTTGGATTTTTGGTGTCCTAAAAGGTTTGTGCATGTTGGTTGATTAGCTGATCGCCACAGCTAATTTCCTTTGTTTTCTTTCCCGAGAGGGGTGTGTGTTAAAGGGTTTGAGGGTATCCAACAGAGAGGAATTCCCAAGCGCTCCTTCCTGGGTTCATAGGGTTGGTGTTTTGCATTTGGGTGGTGGCAGCGTTTATCAAGCCAACGTCAGAGAAAAGCTGTAACTTTGGGAGTTTAATACAAGCCTGGATTGGCAAATATTAATTTTTAAAATCCTTGCGGGCCCCTACTTCCTGCACTCGGAGTGACAGAGTAGGGATTCAGCCTTGACACCTACCTTTACCTTTGATATTAATACAATCAGGAAACAAACAAACAAAAATAGGGAAGAAGTTCAGATAACAATTTTACAGTTTACTTCTGAGCGATGCAAGGCCCAAGAAAATGAAAATATATCCTTATCTGTAATCTCTGATTCTATAGAAAAACCCATAGCCTAGACTAGTAGTTACCCTCTAGTGACTGCATGCTCTATGAAGAGTTCGGGCACAGAAATTCCTTGCTCTTTTGCTATGAGTAGGAAAAGATGATGGTCAAATCCTACCACAGAAACAAGAAACCTCATCATTGAGAGAAATTTCCAGCTCTTTCTGGTCTGGACAGTGGGAATTTCAAATGCTGGCTCCAGAACAGATATATGGGTGACCACTAAAAAGAAAGAGAGGGATCCAGACTGCAGTACACTGAACCCATCTTCTAAATGTGGCGTCCAAAGAGGCCATGCATTCAGCCTACAATGGAGGATAAAATAAAGCACTGCTACATCTTTGATTATTAGAGCCCATTCCAGTAAGGTGCTGGTTGCCTTCTGGCCTGAAGTGGGAGAAGTTTCTCACTGAAGCTGCAAAGGGTTAGCTTCAGTGAGAAAAATCTCCTGCTTCAGGCCAGAAGGTAACCTGCACCCTACTGGAATGGGCCCAAATGACCAAGGACCCAGCATCGGGGTAGCCGTGTTAGTCTGTATCTACAAAAACAACAAGGAATCTGGTGGCACCTTAAAGACTAACAGATAGGACCCAGCAATGCTTTTGTCCACATGACCTTTCCTGAACTACTCCTTCAGCCATCTAGCAATGGATGCTTTGAATACCACAGCACTCTACTTGAATACACCACATAGGATGAAAAGGATATTTAGATCCTTCAGCTTGGCTACTGAAAGAATGGGTTTTTCGAATAGGCAGGAATTACTGTGCTGTGCACTCCTACGAAACCTACCTTGTATTCTTGCTACAAAGTATGAGTGAGTTTTCCAAGCCCCAAGTTATAAACCCAGGCTCCCTATACAATTCATGGAGAGAGTTAGGTGCCTAAGAATGGTATCCACAAAAGCCAGCAAACTGAGTGGGAAGCTCAAGCTGCCCAAACTAGCCAATAGGAAATAACAAGGATAGTGGCGCGGCTTTAGCTACACCCCTGAAAGGGACCTTAGGTGCATAAGTCTGAGTTGGAGGGAGGTGCCTCATCTCCATTTGGGATTTACAGCTGTGAATCCTCTCTTGGAGTTTGGCGCTTAATCCCTTTTTCATACACATCCCCCGAAAAAAAAAAAAAACCACACACACATAAGGAAGTAGTGGTGGTGTCCCTGATCCCCTTATAAACTTTAGCCCACTGGTTAGAGCCCTAACCCAGGATGTAGGAGACCCAGCTTCAAATCCCCCTTCTGTCTGATCTAGAGCAGTGATTTGAGACTTTTCTGAAATTGCATTAGATTGTTACCTCAAATTCAATTTGTGATTAACTATAACCCACAGATCCTTTTCAGCAGTACTACTGCCTCGCCATTTATTCCCCGTTGTGCATATTTTTCCTTCCTAAGTGTAGTTCTTTGCATTCATCTTTATTTAATTTCATCTTGTTGATTTCAGAATAAGGGCATGTCTACACTTACCTCCGGAGCGATTGATCTAGCAGGGATCGATTTATCGCGTCTAGTGAAGACACAATAAATTGATCACCAAGTGCTCTCCCGTCGACTCCAGTATGCCACCAGAGCAAGAGGCGCAGGCAGAGTCGACAGGAGAGTGTTAGCAGTCGACTTATCACAGTGAAGTAGATCTAAGTGCGTTGACTTCAGTTATAAAAACAACAAGGAGTCTGGTGGCACCTTAAAGACTAACAGATTTATTTGGGCATAAGCTTTCGTAAGTAAAAACCTCACTTCTTCGGATGCATAGAGTGAAAGTTATGTTATTCATGTAGCTGAAGTTGCGTAACTTAGATCGATCCCCTGCACCCCCAGTGTAGACCAGGCCTCATTCTCTAATTTATCAAGGTTATTTTGAAGTGCTTGTAGCTCCTCTCAGGCTAGTGTTATGTGCAAATTTTATAAGTATACTCTTCACTCTATCTAAGTCATTAATCAAACTGACAACTAGTACTGGACCCAGGACAAACCCCTGTGGGATCCCACTAGATACATCCACACATTTTGACAGTAAACCATTGATAACTACTAGGGCTGTCAATTAATCGCAGTTAACTCAAGCGATTAACTCAAAACAAATTAACTAAATTAAAAAAATTAAGCACAGTTTTTATCGCACTGTTAATCAATAATAGAATACCAACTGAAATTTTTACTAATATTTTTGGATGTTTTTCTACATTTTCAAAAATAATTATTTCAATTACAATACCAAGTGTACAGTGCTCATTTTATATTATTTTTTACAAAGATTTGCACTGTGAAAAAGATAAACAAAAGAAATAGTATTTTTCAATTCACCTCATACAAGCACTGTACTGCAATCTCTTTATTATGAAAGTGCAACTTACAAATGTAGATTTTTTTTGTTACATAACTGCACTCAAAAACAAAAAAAAGTAAATCCTTAGAGCCTACAAGTCGACTCAGTCCTACTTCTTGTTCAGCCAATCACTAAGACAAACAAATCTGTTTACATTTATGGGAGATAAGACTGCTCGCTTCTTATTTATAATGTCACCTGAAAGTGAGAACAGGCGTTCACATGACACTTTTGTAGCCAGCATTGCAAGGTATTTATGTGCTAGATATAAAATTTTTATTAAAGTTAATGTTAAAAAAAATATATAATACATAGGTTTGGAAAAGAGTGTCTGTACATCTGGGTATAGTGCTTACATTATCCACAAATATAAAGTTAGTTTTTAAGTCATATGATGCATAGAGTTACATAATCAGCAATAACTCAAATGTAGGTGAATAGATTTAACAATACAGTTTAGATATTAGATGCTAAACATTCATATGCCCCTTCATGCTTTGGCCACCATTCCAAAGGACATGCTTCCATGCTTATGATGCTCATTTAAAAAAAAATGTGTTAATTAAATTTGTGACTGAACTCCTTGGGGGAGAATTGTATGTCTCCTGCTCTGTGGTTTTACCCGCATTCTGCCTTATATTTTGTGTTATAGCAGTCTCAGATGATGACCCACCACATGTTGTTCGATTTAAGAACACTTTCACTGCTGATTTAACAAAATGCAAAGGTGGTACCAATATGAGATATCTAAACATAGCTACAGCACTCGACCCAAGTTTTAAGAATCTGAAGTGCCTTCCAAAATCTGAGAGGGACAAGGTATGGAACATGCTGTCAGAAGTCTTAAAAGAGCAACACTCTGATGCAGAAATTACAGAACCCAAACCAACAAAAAAGAAAATTAACCTTCAGTTGATGGCATCTGACTCAGATGATGAAAAAACCTGTATCAGTCTGCACTCCTTTGGATCGTTATTGAGCAGAAACCATCATCAGAATGGAAGTATGTCCTCTGGAATGGTGGTCAAAGCACTAAGAGGCATAGGAATGTTTAGCATCTATTATTGTTTAACAGTGTGATTTAAAACTGAGATTAATTGCGATTATTATTTTATCTCACAATTAATCACAACTAATTTTTTTAATCGTTTGACAGCCCTAGTGATTAATATTAGGCTCCTAAATCTATATTATTTAGGTATCAAAATAAGTGGCCTTTTTCCCCCCACACATGTACTGAATGTCCAACAACTTCCCTTGAAGCTATTTTTTTTTTTTTTTTGTATTTGGGTGCCCAAATATGGATTTAAAAGTTTAACGTTAGGCACCTATTTTTTAAAATCAATCTTGGATACTTTTATGGCCTCCATTATGGTAGTATCTTAGTACCTCACATTCTTTAATATATGTATCCTCCTAACTCCCTGTGAAGTAGGGGAGTGCTATTATCTCCATTTTACAGATGGAGAACTGAGGGCTGGTCTTCACTATGGGGCGATGGACGCTGCTGCAATCAATGCAGCAGGAATCAAGTTAGCAAGTCTAGTGAAGACCCACTAAATTGACAGCAGAGTGCTCTCCGGTCGACCCAGGTACTCCAGCCCTCCGAGAAGAGTAAGGGAAGTCGACCGGAGAGCATCTACCGTTGACGCAGCACAGTGAAGACAACAGGGAAGTTGACCTAAGCTACGTTGACTCCAGCTATTTAGTCACATAGCTGGAGTAGTGTAACTTAGGTTGATTTACCCCCGTAGTGAAGACAAGCCCTAAGGCCCAGATCCTCAAAGATATTTAGGCACCTAGCTCCCACTGATTACAATGCCAATTAGAAACTTAAAAACTTTTGGGGATCTGGGTCTATATGACTTGCTCAGTGTCACACAGAAAGTCCGTGGTGGAACAGCGAATTGAACTAGGGTCATTCAAGTCCCAGGTTAGCACCGTAACCCTGACCATCCTGCCAAAAATCTTGTCTACAGTAAATAATGTATACAAGCAATAATAATTTGAGAGTCTTGGCTGCAGCTCCAATTTTTTTACTTTTATCTTCTTTAACTTTTTACTTGCTTATGATAAGTAAGGTAGAGGAAATTATAAGAAGAATAGCCTTTAACCAGGGGTGAAAGTAACTTAAGAGACTTACCGGTACGCAGGGCAGCTGGGGTCCTGAGCGGGGCAGGTGGCTCAACTAGGAGGGGAGGGGCCTCGGGCCCTTTTAAATTGCTGGGCCCCAGGGAAGCTGCCCTTTTTGGCCACCCTCAGCAGCTCTGCCGGTATGGTCGGCTGTGTACCGGCTCTTACCGGTACACCGGACCAGACCATCTTACTTTCACCTCTGCTTTTATCCTAATTTCTATCATATACATTAATTACAGGACATTTTAAAATAGGTTTGCTTAACATAGTACAAAATTTATGAGAGCAGTTAGTGATAGTGAGTATTGCCTTTCATGTGCATGGCACCTCTGCCCATTAGAACTACAGATTGATAATATTCTGTTTGGCAGAAAAAAGAGATGATCTGAGTAAACAACTGAAAGGTTATATGGATATGCTGTTCCTGGTTGATAGGAAGTCGAGAACTGTGTATTTTAAGTTTTAAACTTGACATCTGTTAAGAAAAGGGAAAAAAGAGAAGTTACTAAAAGAAAATAGAGACCAGCTCAGGCATTGCCTATCAAACGAGGCCACCGTGTGGCAATTTAAAGACATATGCCACAAGGGGAAAATGTATGGGTGGCTTTTCATAAGCTAACTAATTACAACAGAATACACTCGATAGTTTAATTTATTGAACTAAGAGAATCAAAACCATGGTTTTGCACTAAAAAATATTAAGTTTACACTTTCTATTAGTGTGATTTTAATCAAGTTAAGGAATAATGACTGAAGATGAACTACTAAAATAGCTTTTAGAAAGATATAGCATTTTAAAGGAAAACAGAATAGGAACATAACACAAAATTGGTGTCCTGCATGGAGATTCTTGTGGCAACTAACTAAGTTGATTTGATTCTTTTCTTCTTTCCTATATCTGTTCTAGAAAGTCACAGAAAAATATTTACTGCAGCAATCCACCTAAAAACATTTCTGTGTTGGTGCCTAAATTTGGCTTCAGAGAGCATTTCCAAAATGTAATACCAAGATTTACAAAGAGAAATACCAAAAATTCATAGGATATCAGGGTTGGAAGGGACCTCAGGAGGTCATCTAGTCCAACCCCCTGCTCAAAGCAGGACCAATCCCCAGACAGATTTTTGCCCCAAATCCCCTCAAGGATTGAGCTTATAACCCTGGGTTTAGCAGGCCAATGCTCAAACCACTGAGCTACCCCTCCCCCTGAATAAGGTACCAAGAATAGCCCTGTCATGGTTGTCCTGCAGCTAAGCCCTACAGCCAGGAGATCTTTCGTCCTACCTGTTTACATTCCGTCTGAGACCTCTTCCCACACATTCAGTTCGACTTCAGATTTCCTCACTCAGATATCTTTATTTGGCATGCAGCAAGGCTCCACTGAGGTGATCAGACTCAAATGTTGGGGGGTGGATTCAGGGTACATCACAGATCCAAAGTTACACAGAAATCTTCTTCCTTTATATGTCACATTGCATTCACTATACATTGCATCACAGGTGTTGGGATTGGTTTGGTTACTTTGTAGGAATCAATCCCTGTATAGAATCCTCTGTTCACGCACTGTCCATGTATGATCTACTCTTTACCTAATCTTCATGTTCCTAACCTCTCCGGTCCATAGCTATCTTGTTCTTTGTAAATAGTTCTCTGGATGTTCCCTCCCCTTATCTTAGCTAGTACAGACATTGTGTCTCTTAGCTTACTGCTCCATTTACCTAATCTCACTTAGCACTGCCATTCTGTTTTCAAAGGCTGATCTATTTACCTCCCTAATCCTGTCTCCCAATAAATGAGAACTCACCCATGTCTAATTACTCATGTTAAACTAGGTTTATGCTGCCCCTTCTGAGGAAACCTGAGTTCAGCACGCAACTGGTCTGGCAGTATCATGCGAGAGGTTTGTCCCAACATCAGTCCTTGGCTCTGGGGTCTTTATGCCCCCTACCCTATGTGAGCTAGTAGGGAAGCCCAAGTCTCCCTTTTACTCTGGGTTCAAGCCCAAGGACCCTGCAGGAAGCAGATGAGGTCTGTTCCCTGGGCTGCTTCCTACCATGACCTGCAGCTAGGCCTATCTCACAGTCTCTTCCCCAGTTGGTTTTTCTGCAAGACTCAAAACAAAGGGGATCCAAACTATTTGAGGCTGATTGCATGGACAGGTCCTCATTAACTCCTTCAGACCCAGTATGGAGTTAGCATACCCCATCATACTGAATATCTGGCGTTCCTGGGCTGCCAACCATTGGACTATTGTGTCCACATTTACTTTGTAACAGTTGGAGAGCAAAACCTCATTTCTTTGGGGATAAAAGTTGTTAGCTACCCAGATACCTGAAAAGGAAATCTTAAAATTAGGAAATGATTCTCTGTAAGATGATTAAATGGATGATAAAATACTAGCTTTAAAAGCCCTTATCACCTATTCTATCTTAGCTATAAATAATAAAAAGGCATCCGATTTTCAAAAGAAACTGTCTATTTAACTAAATCTTGAAGGTTTGGTGACACGAAGAGAATAGAGAATAACCTCTACTAGGCAGGATAGTTTAGGAGAGAAAGATAGAAGAGAAATTTCCTGATTGAATTCCATTTTCCCTTTAATTTTTGGATGGAATTCTAGAGAAGTTCTAAGGGCAACCTCATTGATAAAGAATTGCAAAAGTAATCTTGATATAATTTTCAGCATCAGTTACCAGATACAAGGTAGATTAATCAGTAGATCCAACACTATTCAGCAAAGTACAGTCCAGGTACTGATCAACTGAACTTCCACGAGGAAAAAGCTGAGCTCACAGATTTTCCTTCGATTAGTTAGATCACATAGATTTGTTTTAAGATGATGGAGATGAGAGGGTTCAAGTATGAGCATTCAACTATCAGCTAAAGAGCTAGTATATGGGGGGTGGGAAGGATAGCTCAATGGTTTGTGCATTGGCCTGCTAAACCCACAGTTGCAAGTTCAGTCCTTGAGGGGGGCCACTTAGGGATCTGGGGCAAAATCAGTACCTGGTCCTGCTAGTGAAGACAGGGGCCTGGGCTGGACTCAATGATCTTTCAGGGTCCCTTCCAGTTCTAAGAGATAGGCTATCTCAATTTATTATTATGATGTTTGGCTACTCCACAATAAAGTAAACCTGCAGCCCAACAAATTTTGATAACATTTTCCAATAAACCAGAATTGATTAAAGTGATGGTTCAAGCAGAGTGCCCCAAGGGTCAGTCCTGGGGCCAGTTTTGTTTAATATCTTTATTAATTATCTGGGGGATGGTGTGGACTGCACTCTCAGCAAGTTTGCAGATGACACTCAACTAGGAGGTGTGGTAGATACACTAGAAGGTAGGGATCGGATACAGAGGGACCTAGACAAATTAGAGGATTGGGCCAAAAAAACCCTGATGAGGTTCAACAAGGACAAGTGCAGAGTCCTGCACTTAGGACGGAAGAATCCCATGCACTGCTACAGACTAGGGACCGAATGGCTAGGTAGCAGTTCTGCAGAAAAGGACCTAGGGGTCACAGTGGACGAGAAGCTGGATATGAGTCAACAGTGTGCTCTTGTTGCCAAGAAGGCTAACGGCATTTTGGGCTGTATAAGTAGGGGCATTGCCAGCAGATCGTTTCCCTTTATTCGACATTGGTGAGGTCTCATCTGGAATACTATGTCCAGTTTTGGGCCCCACACTACAAGAAGGATGTGGAAAAATTGGAAAGAGTCCAGCGGAAGACAACAAAAATGATTAGGGGGCTGGAGCACATGACTTATGAAGAGAGGCTGAGGGAACTGGGATTGTTTAGTCTCCAGAAGAGAAGAATGAGGGGGGATTTGATAGCAGCCTTCAACTACCTGAAGGGGGGGTTCCAAAGAGGATGGAGCTCGGCTGTTCTCAGTGGTGGCAGATGACAGAACAAGGAGCAATGGTCTCAAGTTGCAGTGGGGGAGGTCCAGGTTGGATATTAGGAAAAACTATTTCACTAGGAGGGTGGTGAAGCACTGGAATGGGTTACCTGGGGAGGTGGTGGAGTCTCCTTCCTTGGAGGTTTTTAAGGCCTGGCTTGACAAAGCCCTGGCTGGGATGATTTAGTTGGGAATTGGTCCTGCTTTGAGCAGGGGGTTGGACTAGATGACCTCTTGAGGTCCCTTCCAACCCTGATATTCTATGATTCTATAATGCAGTGGGTGTATAGAAGAGTGTGTGAATCTGCTTGTATCATAGGCCTACAGCTTTCTCTGAGTAATCATCATCAATGAACTAAAGTCTGGACTGGTCACTAACAACTGCATCCAGAGTAGCAACCATATGATTGGACTCCAAAGGATATTGGCCCATCAAGCTTTTTCTGAACAGGTAATTCTCCAGAACCAACCACCAGGGTCCTTGGCACACCGTGACAGAGCACCTCAGGGGCTCTGTCCCAGAGGCATGCCTTGAGGCCATGGCTCTACCTGACAGCGGGTGAACCACACATGGGTAGAGCCCTGCAAATCCATGGATATCCACTTTATAGTCACAGATGTGGCTGTATCATTCACCATGTTTGCAGATTGTAGATGGATGCAGATCCAAATTTTATATCTAAATAGCTGCAAATCTGAGGATATCCACTTTATATCCATGGATATCCTTATCCTCGGATGTATTTTTCACCATGTTTGCAGATCGGATGCAGATTCAAATTTTGTACCTGTGTGGGACTCTACCCGTGGGAAGCACAGAGATGTGTGGGGTTGTGCAGTGAATAGCAGTGGGGAGGGGAATCTGCAGATCCACAGAACAGAGAGAACCTGCAGGCAGTTCACTTGAGCAGGGCCAGTTTGGCCTTCCTAGGGAGGGACTGGAGGTGGAGGAGGTCCAGACTGGGAGAATGTGCCCTGGCACAGCCTCTGCCTCGGCAGCAGCTGGGCAATTAAAACCACCAGCAGCAAGGGCAGCTCCTCAAGGCTACTGAGGGCCAATGAGGAATTTCATATTTCACACCTGGGATGTGTGTGTGGGGTCTTTGCCCTAGAGCTCGCTCCCCCCATTGCCTACCCCTAGCCTCTCCTCCCTACTCTCTGCTGGCAGGTGCCCCTCCTAGCCCGCACCTCCCCCTACCGACGCCCCGCCCCCGTGGTGTCCCGGCTCCGCCTCCTCGCCGAATGCCCCACGCGCCCCACGCCGCATCTTCGCGCACTTGACAGTTGGTTCCGTTAAGCGCACGCGCCCCTTTAAAGCATCTGCCGCCCTGTACCCCACCTCCTCCTGCCTTTTGATTGGCTGGCGGAGCCGGTGCTCTGCGGTCCTGGCAGCTGCGACTCTAAAGCGCCGCGGTTGCTCCGGCTGCCGAGGGCGGGGGACCCCGGCTCCCTCCCTGCGCCGGCCGGATGCACAGCAACACCTGCCGCTCGGACACCGGCACCAGGCGAGGGAGACACGGGGGCCTCATCCTCCTCTGTGGCGGCGGCGGCGGCAGCCCGGAGAGCAGGAGGCCGGGAACAAAGGCTCCGCGCCAGCCCCTTCGGCTCCACCTGCCTTCCGCGGCGATGGCTTCCCTCAGCCTTGGGGGGCTGAACGTCTCGGCGGTGGAGAGGAGGAACCTGATCACCGTCTGCAGGTGACTCCCCAGCCCCGCGGCTCCTCCCCGCTCTGCCTCCGTCTCGTGCCCGCCCCCTGGGGAGGCGAGTTCCCCTCCTTCCCCACCCCCGTGCAGCCCCCGCAGCGCTGCCCCCAGCTCCCAATACTTCTGTTAGTCTTAAAGGTGTCACAGGACCCTCTGTTGCTTTTTACAGATTCAGACTAACACGGCTACCCCTCTGATACAAGATATAATTTAGTTTCTCCATGTATATGCCAAATTTAAAAAAAAAAAAAAAAAGTCACTGTTCATAAACAACAATGAAAGATGCGATTAGAGACAAAACAAATCCATTTAAAAATTGGAAGTCAAATCCTATTGAGGAAAATTGAAAGGAGCATAAACTCTGGCAAGTAAAGTATAAAAGTATAAGGAACTTAGACATGAAAGTGTAGAACTACTAACTGTGGTATATAACCTATTGCTTAAATCAGTCTTTATACCAGATGACTGGAAGATTGATAATGTAATGTAGATTTTAAAAAAAGGGGGGGGGGAAAAAGGCTCCGGTGTTGATCCCAGCAAGCTTAACTTCAGTACCAGGCAAATTGGTTGAAATTATAATAGAAAACTGAATTACAGAGATGAACGCAATAAGAGTCAACCCAACTTTTGTAAAGGGAAATCATTCCTCACCCATATATTACCCTGTTTCCCCGAAAATAAGACATCCTCCGAAAATAAGGCCTACTTACAGTTTTGCCTCTCGTTGTAATATAAGGCATCCCCCCGATAATAAGACCTCCCCGATAATAAGGCATCCACCGATAATAAGGCATTTTTCATTTCTGAAAAATAAGACATCCCCTGAAAATAAGACCTAGCGCATCTTTGGGAGCAAAAATTAATATAAGACACTGTCTTATTTTCGGGGAAACAGGGTAGAATTCTTTAGGGTGTCAACGAGCAGGTGGACAAGGGTGATCCAATGGATATACTGTACTTGGACTTTCAGAAAGTCCTTGACAAGGTCATAGAAATATAGACAATTAGGGTGGGAAGAGACCTCAGGAGGTCATCTAATCCAACCCCTGCTCAAAGCAGGATCAACCCCAACTACATCATCCCAGCCAGGGCTTTGTTAAACTGGGCCTCTCCAATGCCAAAGTCTCTTAAGCAAAATAAGCAGTCCTGGGATAAGAGGGAAAGTCCTCACATGGATCAGTAACTGGTTAAAAGATAGGAATAAATGGTCAGTTTTCACAGTCGAGGGAGGGAAATAGTGGGGCTCTGTATTGGGACCAGTGGTGTTCAACATATTCATAAATGATCTGGAAGAAGGGGTAAACAGTGCGGTGGCAAAATTTGCAGACTACACTCTATTAGATGCCTACGGGATAACATGATGTGAGGGTTAGATTAGATTAGTAGGTGCCATGCTGTTTCTGGCAACTGCCATGCTGTCCTTGGCCAATCCCACAATTGCTCTGGAGAGCTCCCTGTCTGTTTCCGTCTCTGTCCTCTAATACAACCTCCACCTGCCCACAATTTTTAGGGGTTTTGGGACTCTGCAGTGATGTTCACAAACATTTCATCCTGAATTTTCTCTCTTCTGCCCCTCAAGTTAGCCAGCTGCTCAATCATTGATAAAAGCCCTGTCCTTGAGGGTCTGGCCGGTCAGGTGTTGTGGCTGTGGGAGTAGGGGGAAAAAACCCCAAAGTGATTATTGTTCATATTTCAGCATTTCTGACTTTGCCTTCCTAAGTCTTTGAGAAACCTCAGAGATGGTAAGTGGTGTGTGCATGAGGAGAGATGCATTGGGATTTTTGTCTATACAATATATAATGTTTGACTTTGCTGTTTTACTTTGGAGGCTGGGGGTGGGGTTGTGAATTTATTCCTAGTCTGGCTTTGCCTTGGAAGTGTTTAAATGGTGTTGAAAGAGTTAGCAAAGGGCAGTGGGGGCGAGTTGGGTAGTAATCCCAGCTCGATCCTCTTTAGGCTGTTCTGACTCTCAGGGTACGTCTATACTTACCTCCGGGTTCGGCGGTAAGCAATCGATCTTCTGGGATCGATTTATCGCATCTAGACAAGACGCGATAAATCGATCCCGGAAGTGCTCGCCGTCGACACCTCTGCGAGAGGAGTACGCAGAGTCAATGGGGGAGCCTGCCTGCTGCGTGTGGACCCGCGGTAAGTACCTTGTAGTTCGAATTAAGATATTTCGATTTCAGCTACGTTATTCGAACTGGGGTGTTAGTGTGGACCAGCCCTCAGTGATACTATATTGAGGCGAAGAACTAGGAGGAAGAGAATGGCCTTATTCAAAAAGGCAAAAGGCAGACCAGTGAGAGATGCTATGAAGTTACTCATCAAGATGGTCCCAGAAGTGCTGCAAGAGTAGAAGGGAGTTGCATGCAATACTGGGAGGAATGACCATAATTGAGCAATTTCTTGGTCTTCGATTCTGCTTCATCTCCCCTGCAGACATAGTGAAAAAGCAGGGGAAAAAAGATAGGGTTCTGCCATGGTTGTGTAAAGCATTCACTGTTCCCTGTCTTTCTCTATGTAAGCCTGCCAAAAGCCACTAGGAGCTTGGCTATCCCTATGGTAAAGCTCTTTTCCTGTAAGAATGCATTATTACAGGACACTTTTACCTCAATGGGGAGCGTATAGTCCCTCTAACTTTCCAGGCATGCAATTTCCATGTCTACTTCATGTAAACAGAATACTAACCAAACTTCTTTTCCTGTAACCTCTTTCTCAATAAACTTTTTTTGTTTTGCACAAAATGGATGTTTTTATTTTTCAAATCTGCCATATGAAGGAGCGGGGGTAGATGTTGCACCATTTTGAGCTGAGGAGCAGTGTGCATGTTTGCGAGGAGCATGAGGGTGTTCGCGGGCAAGACAGTGTGACGGGGTGTACTAGCCACACAGTGGTTCAGCAGGACTTAATCATACTTTATGGGCCGAGGAAGACACATCCCCTTGGCTCTGCTGGGCATGCTCCAGCTGGAACGTAAATATAAAAGGGAGCAGTTCAGCTCACTCAGCACTAACCGCTAAAGGGAATGGAGATGCTCTGCAAGTTCCTGTGGAAGGACTGCCAGCACTTCGGGATGCAGAGGCCAGCTAGATGGCGATGACCTATGACCCCCCAGGCACCCAACACCACAGAGGGAGGAGAGGCCATGGGAACCCCAAGACAAGCTATGGAGGAACAGGTAGGAAGTAACCCAGAGAAACTTAATGGGGAATCGGTCATAGAACTGGGGCTTAGCCCGGTGTGTTTCAGTAGGTCACGCAGATGTAACCAAGAGGGCAGATTTATGTACTCTGGCCATTAGGCCACGACACCCTGGCAAAGAGGGTAGTTATCATGGGTAGCGTGTGGAGGCCCCTCTTTGAGGAGCCCTGGCTCCATCCCTTCTGCCTGCCCCCTCCTCCCCCAGCTGGTGTAGTGCAAGAAACTGCTATCCGTGGGAATCTGCTACATCAGATAGCAGTTTTTTTACAATCCTTTACATATGAGTAACTGCTACAGGTAGCAAATTACAGGTACAACTACTGATAGTAGTTTCTCACACTACACTGAAGCCCCAAGCCCCCCCGACTGGAGGAGCCCCGGGCCAGCTGTCGCTGCACTTTCCTTCCCCAGACTCCAAGCCACCCGGAGAAGCGTCTCTCAGATGCTCCTCTGGAAGAAGTGTTTGATATGCCCCAGGCAAGTTCTGGGGCGGCTGAGGTGGTGGTATTTTCTACTCAACTTCCTGGGTTCATCAGTAATCTCCCTGGAGTCCAAAGCCGGCCTGGAACCTGCATGGGGCATAATAAATCAAAAACTTCCCCCCTCAAACCCTGCAACCAGGGGTCCAGCGGCTGTGGCTCCCCTGGCCTATTATACCTGCTGCCCATGATAGTTATATTGACTCTAGCCATTGGGCCACAGCAGCCCCAACTGAGAGGACTGCTCTATGGACTCTGGCCATTAGGCTACGCCGCCCTGACAGAGAGGGCAGTTATACTGACTCTGGCCATTAGGTCATGCAGCCCTAACTGAGAAGTAACTTGGTGTTCCAAGAAGACAGATTGCTTGGCAGAGATGGGCTCCACCTAATGAAGAGAAGGAAGAGCATCTTCACAAGCAGGCTGGCTAACCTAGTGAGGAGGGCTTTAAACTAGGTTCACCGGGGGAAGGAGACCAAAGCCCTGAGGTAGGTGGGGAAATGGGATACCGGGAGGAAGCACGAGCAAGAGAGCACAAGGACTCCTCCTGCCTCATACTGAGAAAGCAGGACAATCAGCAAATTATCATAAGTGCCTATACACAAATGCAAGAAGCCTGGGAAACAAGCAGGGAGAACTGGAAGTCCTGGCACAGTCAAGGAATTATGATGTGATTGGAATAACAGAGACTTGGTGGGATAACTCACATGACTGGAGTACTGTCATGGATGGATATAAACTGTTCAGGAAGGACAGGCAGGGCAGAAAAGGTGGGGGAGTTGCATTGTATATAAGAGAGCAGTATAACTGCTCAGAGCTCCAGTATGAAACTGCAGAAAAACCTGAGTCTCTCTGAATTAAGTGAGGAACAAGAGTGATGTGGTGGTGGAAGTCTGCTATAGACCACCAGATCAGGGGAATGAGGTGGACGAGGCTTTCTTCCAGCAACTAACAGAAGTTATTAGATCACAGGCCCTGGTTCTTATGGGGGACTTCAATCATCCTGATATCTGCTGGGAGAGCAATATAGCAGTGCACAGACAATCCAAGAAATTTTTGGAATGTAGGGGACAATTTCCTGGTGCAAGTGTTGAAGGAACCAACTAGGGGTAGAGCACTTCTTGACCTGCTGCTCCCAAACAGGGAAGAATGAGTAGGGGAAGCAAAAGTGGATGGGAACCTGGGAGGCAGTGATTATGAGATGGCAGAGTTCAAATCCTAACACAAGGAAGAAAGGAGAGCAGCAGAATACAGACTCTGGACTTCAGAAAAGCAGACTTTGACTCCCTCAGGGAACTGATGGGCAGGATCCCCTGGGAGACTAACATGAGGGGGAAAAGAGTCCAGGAGAGCTGGCTGTATTTTAAAGAATCCTTATTGAGGTTGCAGGAACAAACCATCCTGATGTGTAGAAAGAATAGTAAATATGGCTAAACAGTGAAATCCTTGCTGATCTTAAACACAAAAGAAGCTTACAAGAATTGGAAGATTGGATAAATGACCAGGGAGGAGTATAAAAATATTGCTCAGGTATGCAGAGGGAAATCAGGAAGGCCCAATAACACTTGGAGTTGCAGCTAGCCAGGGACTTTAAGAGTAACAAGAAGGGTTTCTACAGGTATGTTAGCAACAAGACGGTGGTCAAGGAAAGTTTGGGCCCCTTACTGAATGGGGGAGGCAACCTCGAGACAGAGGATGTGGAAAAAGCTAATGTACTCAATGCTTTTTTTGCCTGTCTTCATGAACAAGGCCAGCTCCCAGACTACTGCACTGGGCAGCACAGGATGGGGAGGAGTTGACCAGCTGTCAGTAGAGAAAGAAGTGTTTCAGGACTATTTAGAAAAGCTGGATGAGCACAAATCCATGGGGCCGGATGCACTGTATCCGAGGGTGCTAAAGGAGTTGGCAGATGTGATTGCAGAGCATTGGCCCCTACAATACTTGGTCACTCTGCCAAGACTGCCAACAAGGGTGCAAGTTGTGATAATGATTTTGGTGACATGGACGCCTATGCACTAGCAATTGGCCCAAGACAACCACCTTAGTTTAGATATGCAACCAAACATTCATCAATATTAACTCCTCTCACGCATTGTCAACACAGACTAGATTTAAACCAGGAAGCTATACATTCATCCCATTGAGCTATCCAGCCCCACATTTCTCACTGGTATATTATAAGATATCAGTTTAGATACCTCACTTACCAACAGCTGTAAGGGGTTTCTCTGCACTACATTTTTAACTTATTTGGCAAGTATCTCCTGCTTTGGTAATTGAACAGGTTGTCCAAGAAGCACTGGATAAAGCAAGACAAGGTCGCACCTGTATTGTAATAGCTCATCACCTGTCCAGAATGCTGACAAGATAGCAGTAATCCAGAATGGAAGGATTGTAGAACAAGGAACACATCAGCAACTCTTGGTTGAAAGAGGTGTCTACTATTTCTAGTTCAGTGGTTTTCAAACTTTTTTTTCTGGGGCCCTAGCTGAAGAAAATCACCGATGCCCGCAACCCAATAGAGCTGGGGATGAGGGGTTTAGGGTGTGGGAAGGGCTCAAGACTGCAGCAGAGTGTTGGGGTGCAGGCTGTGGGGTGGGGCCAGGAATAAGGGGTACAGTTAGGGGGGAGCTGGGGATGAGTTTGGGGTGTAGGAAGGGGTTCTGGGTTTGGGTGGGCTCAGGGCTGGGGATTGGGGCATAGGCTTACCTCCAGTGGCGCAGCCGGAGTGAGAGGCAGGCTTCCCCTATGTCATGGCACTGCAGACCACGCTGCACCCCGGAAGCGGCCAGCAGCAGGTCTGGCTCCTAGGTGGAGGTGCGCAAGCGGATCTGCAAGGCTTTCGCCTGCAGGCACCCCTTGCCCCCCCCAGCTCCCATTGCTCAGGTTCTCAGGGCAGGGGCAGCATGCAGACCCCCATGGCCCCCCTGCTGGCTGCTTCTGCGGCACAGCGTGGTGTCGGAGCAGGTAGGCACTAGCTTGCCTCAGCTGGGCAGCATTGCCGATGGGATTTGTAACATCCCGGTCGGTGATGCTGGCCGCAGCAAGGCGGTCCAGTGCCTTACATGCCACGACTGAATTGCAACCCGAACTTCGAAACACTGGTCTAGTTAATGTTCAAGCTGGACCATGAAACTTGAATTAAAGGCAGTGCCATATTTCTGAAGTGTGATGGTGCATTTGTTTCAGTACTTTACAAACGATAGTATTACCAATCAATCTTATTACCTTTGTTTTCAGGAAAGGACTGTAAACAAGAGGTCCTGGAAAGCCAAGAAACACTGAGCCAAGCATTATACCAAAGTCCTCAATTATTTCATCATCTAAACATTTAGGCCTGCAGCTCCAGCCACTAAGAGTTCTGTTACTAGCTCTATCACTGTCTTAACCTGTTGTCACAACTTGGCCCTGTTTCCCTCTGGATGGACACAAGTTTGTTGTGAATGGACCCCACTCCTAAATCCCATCTGCTTCTAAGCCCGCCTGGGTTAGGTAGTGACTGATCACTGTTCCCAGCTCTGGGTCGCTCAGGCACGCTGCCTGGTACAGACCTTGTACCGGTCACTCTTCCTGGGCAGGGAGACTGCAATCTGGCTACCTAAACCCCAGAACCAATGCCCCAGCTCTCCCAAGCCCCCTATTGCCTTCTCTGAGTGCTCTGGTTTTCTAGTTATGCCCTGCAGGGACAACCTGGCAGCAAAGCAATGAACACAGGCTTAGCAAAAGAATTCTTAACCACAACCACTTTATTCTTAAAGCACAAGCAAATGACAGATCTATGGAAATCAACAAACAGTCCTGAATGTAATCCCCCGGTCCAATCTCACCCTGTCTGGGAGTCCTGGTTCTGGTCAGTGTCCTCAAGCAGATACTCTCCTGCCATCACTCTCTCCAGCAAGTTCTGCTTACAGGTGCCAATGGTATGGTCCTCTGTTAGCAAAGCAGCCACCTTTTCAAAATAGTCTCTATCCCATTTCTATCCATGTGTTTTGGCTGATGAGGTTCCCAGCTTCATTCCCCACTCCTCCCCCAACTTGTGTAGTTAGTCAATGGCCTTGCTGGTAAAAACCCATTTTTCCAGAAAGGAAAAGTCATTCAACATTGATGGCTCACACTGTTTACTCTTTTGAGGTGTCCCATAACCTAGCATAAGCACAGAATGTCTACAACAGCCTGATCTTGTCAAGATTAGATTGGTTTTCAACACCAGCCGAATTTAACCCAATATGGAGGTTACAATGCAGTAAAGGTTACAATCACAAAATAGATTCACAAAACATGAAGCTTACAATTTGGCCAGGATAAACACTCAATCTGTTACACCTAGTATTCTAACAATTGTAGTGTCTGCTTGCACACAACACATGGGTATGAACATATCAGGGTGGTCTAACAAATAGGGCACTGAACTGCAAGTAAGAAGGACTTGGGTTCTGCTCCTGCCTGATTGTTGATCTGCTGTATAAACTTTGGCAAGTCATACTCCTCTCTTTCTACTCAGACATTTTGTCTGTTTTGATTAACTCCTCAGAGCAGGGATAGTCTCTTATGTTTATTTTAGAGCACTTAGGAAAGTTGGCTATTAAAGAGTGTCAATGTTAACTAAAGCGATGCTAACTGTACCATTGTAACATGGTAACTTCCACAATGAGGTTTTGATCTCAGTGAGAATTCTAGTTGTTCTACTGTAATACAAACAATAATAATTCCTGACTTCTCCAGGGGCCCTAATACCTCCAGAAGGGCAAACAGTGGGGATTTTAGAATCTGTGTTAAGTCAGTTTCATCATCTGTATACAAGAATCTCCCCTTTTGGAAAGTTTGGTTGCTATGCATCAAGCAGTATAGATATAAACCAATCAACCGACATGAAACAAACTTTTTGGATTGTTTTATTTCTAAGAAGAAATTACAAAGCTTATAAAAAAAAAGTAGTCTTTAAAATCCAAAGAAAGCTTAAAATCCTGAGAGTTTTATCAGACTATACTTAGTGCCAGTTTTAAATTTGCACTTAATTTCTGTGGAGTAGCAGTGATATTTGTAGTTATTTCATCACAAGTATGTCATCCTTTGGAAACTTGCAAGTAGCCATCCTAGTTTCATCTCTTTATTTTGAAAAGGAACCATCTTGAAATTTAAAAGTATTTTTCAAACTATAGTGACCTCAGCCTTCACCTGAGAAACTAATCTCTATTCACAAATAAGCTCTTGATTTGAAATCATCCCAATGGTGAAAATGGAAGACAGCTAATAATAAAAATTATATAAAACTTGAAGAGTCTGTTATTCTAATATTTCTCCTTGATTCTTTCACAAATGAAAAATCATAAAAACTGTCACCAATGTCCATTGCAAAAGCACCATACTGTATTAGCACTGGAATGGTTACTCTGAACTAAAGAATAAGTGCACCATAGAAATAAACTTCACTGGATTATCACATACTCTATCAGCTACCATTAGGAAGGTTATAAAAACAAGCCATCACAAATTCTCCATTTTCCAAAAATCACGATAGTCTGATACATTTGCATTGTTGAGGCATAGTTTAATATTGCATAGTTCTACGCTGATCGTTTGCATTGTTGGTGCAAATGGATATATTATTCTTAAAAGAAATTTGCATTGCTGCTGCAGTAAATCTCTTTAAATGGACAGGTTTTGCATTAGTTCTGCTTAACGTCTATCCTGAAATATCATTAAGTGTTTTACATAGAGTTTAACGCTCTTCGTGACAAGCATTTCATTTAGCAAGTGCCAGATACAATAATGCACAATATGTGAAGGCACAGTAATGTCACTATCAACTCTACAGATGGGCTGTGGCCATTAGTTGTATCATGTCCTGAAGAGACTGGAACAAGTTCTTACACAGCATTTCTGCATCGGTCTCTGGGCATGATTTCCAGGCAGTGCAGGTCACAACAATTCTATCAGTATAAAGGTTAACTAGTTATTTTAGATCATGAACTTTAAGCACATCCCCACACAAACTGTAAAATTATTCGCTGAATTTTGAAACATGGGTGTCTAAATTGGGCACCTAAATAACTTTGTCTTGATTTTCAAAGAAGCTAAACATCCAGCGCTCCCATTGACTTCAGTAGGGCATGTAGGTGCTCAGCAATTCTGAAACTCAGGCCACTGTAGTTTAGATGCCGAGATGGATTTAGGTACCTAACTTTAGTCACTTACATTTGAAAGTGTTGTCCATATCTTCCTTCACTGCAACTAGCTTTAAGATTCTGGATATGCTCTCTCTTTCCCTCCTATTAGCTGTGAACTTCCTTTACCTTCGTGACATTGATACAATCGGGCAACGTAAAAACGGGGAAGAAGTTCTGATAACAGCTTTATAGTTTTCTTCTGAGTGATGCCAGGCCCAAGAAGGTGAGAATATACCCTTACCTGTCATCTCTGATTCTATAGAAAATGCCATAGCCATGATGTATCATGGGGACTGCAGCTCCACCAATTTTAGTGTAGCCAACCAGGCTAGTGGAAAGCACAAAATTTCCACCTCCCCCACTGTGAAGTAAAAAAAGCAAATTGTTTGATTTAAATTAGTATTAAAAAGTGAAGCTAAGAAATACAAAATTATTGGGATCAAGAGATTGGCAAGCTCAAGGCAAATGTGATAAACCCATCAACACCCAGAGGTTTGACTTGCATATAGGACAAGACTAATAATTACCTTTTAGTGAATGCAGGGTCTGTGAAGAGTTCTGGCACAGGGAGTCCTTCCTCTTTTGCTATGAGTAGGAGACCCAGAAGATGACGGTCAAATCCTGTCAAACAAACAAGAAACCTCATCACTGAGAGAAATATCTAGTTCTTCCTGGTCTGGACAATGGGAAGTTCAAATGCTGGACCCAGAACAGATCATGGGAGAGCCCTAAAAAGAAAGAGGGATCCAGACTGAAGCACCCTGAAGCCATCTCCGAAACGTGGTGTCCAAAGAAGCCTTTGCATTCAGCCTACAATGGAGATAAAAATACAAAGAGTTTACCTCATTACTAGCCCCCTCCAACTCCAGTGAGAAACATCTCCCCTTTCACGCTAGGAAGCAACCAGCACCATCTGGGAATGGGCCCAAATGATCGAGGGCACAGACCCCTGAGCTAACCAGTAGGAAATGCTGAGGAGAGGGGTGTTGCCCAAGCCCTGTCCCTTAAAGTGAGTTAGGTGCCTAGCCTCAGGCCAGCACCATCAGCTCCTCCTCTTCTATATTTTGTGTAGGCATGCTCTAAGGTGGCCTCTGAGCACGCCAACTAGATCAGGCCATGAGCTAGGCCGGGGGCACAGCTAGTTTGAGCATTCTGCTGGGGCTTAGGTGCTGAGCAGGCTGATGGCGTCAAGATTTAGGCAGTGTGTGCATGCCCAGCAGTGGATTTTTAGGCACCCAGAAGAGTTTACTGCAGAATTTAGGCACTTACAGGGTTAGGCAGCAGCTGAGCTGGGTTTTGAGGATCTAAATCTTGGACTTAGGCACCTATGTGGCAGTTAGGTGCTTAAGTCCCTTTGTGAATCTAGCCCCAGGGGACTGAAATTACTTAAACGTCCATGGTTAGGACCCTCGCTCCCACTCTCCTCCCCCCTCCCACCATTCCCCCCTGTGCACCCTTCCCCCTGCAGGAAGAAGAGAGGCAACACATAAGCTAGAAGGAAATGCCAAGGGGTATAAAAAGGCAGGGGCTCCCAGCAGAAATTCATAATATTTCTGTTCCCCTGGGTGGTCTTAGATTATTCAGACTGACCTAGTAAGGAGCCGGAGAAATCATATTAACACAAAGTAAATCTCCTTTTTCAGGCACAAGAGAAAATAAGTCGTTAAAAAGAAAATACCTTTTCCATTCTCGCACTCTTTCATCATCTTGTTGTGCTTTGCAAATGCCTTTAGCATCTGTTGCTGCCGTTTATGAGACTGTGTTAAATAAGAAAAACAAAACCAATCCAGTTGAATATTACAAGAGACACAGATAAGCAAGTTCCTTCCTTTCACAAGCTTTAGAGTTTAAGAAGAGACGAAAATTTAGGAGCATGGAAAAGCTACATTTGTGCCTTATGTCTCTCTCATTTTTTCAAATTCCTGTGATTTATTTTTTTTCCTGAACCCTGCTTTTTGCACAGGAGCTCTTGATAATTTGTTTCCTAGGTCTTAGCCAATTACTTTCTGTCCAGAACAGTTTTCTAAACCTTAAGCCCTTTCTCTTTTTCCCCCGCACTAATGACAGAAACTGAAGGAATTGAAAATGGTCACTTTAAACTAAAGAGATTGAATACAATGGCTTTCCTACACTAGCACCAACTTAGAAATACATCAGACAGTAGCGCACATGACTGCATTTCACAGACACGGAACTGCATGTGGAAATCACAAAAGAGAAAGCCATACGGAAATAGCGAAGCATCTCACTTCATTGCTCTTAAATTAAACACACGAAGCAACTAGATGCACAAGGAGGGCTTAAGCACCAAAGTGTCAGTTAGGCAGCTAAGTCCAATATATGGCTACCACTGGCATTCACAAAACCACAGCTGAAGCCTAATCCTATAAGCACCTAAGTTTCCATCAGTAAAGTCCTTAGACGGAGGGACAACCTGGCCAAACCTGAGCAGTGCTGTGACCCCATGTGCCAGGTTGCAGTGCCCATAGAGAGGTGCCAGGCCCAACCCCGTGGGATAGGAGCCAAGTTGCCACTGTCGGAGAAAATTCTCTGCTTCCACACCACTATGGGGGAGTGCTTGGACTCCAAACCCCTCACAACCACCACTCGCAGTGGTAATTTTTTTGGAAGGGTAGGGAGGTCTCAGTTTCAGATTTTGCCTTGGGCCCCCAAAACCTCTGTATGGCCCTGACTATGCATTCCCTTGCTTATATTGCCTGGGCTCAGAGACCACCTTATAGCACAACTACTGTAGCTGTCCTCGCACAAAATGACAATGATGGTGCCCCCCACAGTTAGAGTACTCATCCAGCATATAGGAAACCGCTGTTAAAGCTGTTCCACTATTATTGGGTCTGAGAGACAGAGAATGATTCTACAGCCTGGTGGTTTCACGTTCCAGTCCCTGCTCCACTGAATATTTAGGTCTTTCATACCTAATACCAAGTGAAATAGCTTCAACAGGAGAAAGCCATAGCCCAGTGCTAAAAGCACTCACTTAGGAGATGGGAAAACTGGGTTCAAGTCAGGCACAGCAGGGATCCAAACCCACGATCCAAATCCACATCCTGGTGAATGCTTTAACCACTGGGCATGGGGGAAGAGGGGCACCACCTCTGTTCTTCAGAAAGGGCTGACCTAGCCTATGTGCCTAACTCCAGGAGAGGGTTCATGTCTGTGAATCCCAAGCACAGACTGACACCCAACTCTCTTTGAGGATTGATGTATAGGCCCCAGCCCTCCTCAGCATTTCCTACTGACTTGCTTATGCAGTGCTCAGATCAGCGTGCTAGCATCTGTGAATCATGTTTTTAGGCACCTAGCTCTCCCCATACACTGTAGAGGGAGCCTGGGCGCCTAATTTGGAGTTTGGAGCATTGGAGTGCTTTAGTCCCCCTTGTGAATCTAGCCCAGAGGTGCTGCTGTCCAGGTCAGTGAAACATTGAAAAGAGCTGTCATAAAGCGAAGCAGATTGAGCTTTTAAATGGATGAACACTAGGGAAGCTCTTAGCTTTATTATGTTATTAAAGATTCTCAGATAGACTGGTTCACTGCTAGGTCCCAACTCGATCTGCCTGGGCAAAGCTCTATTAACTTCAATGGAGGATCAGATTGCAGGATCCAGGCCTAAGCTGTTGTAGTTAACGATAAGTAAATACAGAAATATAATAAAATACAGGGGGCAAAAGACAACAGCATTAGTAGAAGGAATGTACTGAAAGAAGAACAGAGAGGAATAGGAACAAATAGCTAGAGATTTTAAAAAGTATACTATCAAATTATATCAGAGGACAGAAAAATAAGAGAACAATGGGCCTATTAACATGATAGCAAAGCAAGGATAACTTGGCTATTGAAAAATAATGACTTATTTGCATCAGTAGAATATTGGCAATGCATCCATAAGAATGGCCATACTGGGTCAGACCAATGGTCCATCTAGTCCAGTATCCTGTCTTCCGATAGTGGCCAATGCCAGGTGCTTCAGACGGAATAAAAAGAACATGCAATCAAGTGATCCATCCTCTGTGGTCCACTTCCAGCTCCTTGCAAACAGAGGCTAGGAACATTCAGAGCATTGGGTTGCATCTCTGCCCATCCTGGCTAATAGCCATTGATGGACCTATCCTCCAGGAACTTATCTAGTTTCACAGGTTGACTGTGCATTGTGTGAAGAAGTACTTCCTTTTGCTTATTTTAAATCTGCTGACTGATGTACTTGTGAGTATTAATGAGGAAAGACTGGAAAAAACTGAGTTTATTTAAACAATGGAAACAGCTATTTAGCCGTCATGTAAAATAAGGGGGCTACTTTTGTAGATTATATGAAATTAGGGGTAAGTCAAAGAGCTGGAACTGTTCAGTTATTTTTAAAAAGTCTTTTCATACAGGACAGGTGCCATGTGACTGGAAAACAGTTCATGTATAGCTCAAATGTAAGAGAGGGTTCTAGGAAAGAGACTGAAAATGACAGAGCCGTACATTTAACAACTATATAAAGAAAAGCTAGAAATTACACTTCAAAAATGCATTTGGAAAAGTACAGTTCAGAAGACAGCACGGATTTGTGAGAGGAGAATAACTTCAGAACAATCTAATTACTTTTCTAACAACTTTTGGTTTAGACAGATGAGAAAAATTAGGGTCAGTATACCAGGACTTTCTGAAAGCTTTTGACAATGCGATGGGTGAGCAATTGCAAAAACACTGTAAATGCTGTTTGACTGTACCCCAACTTCAATTCTCTGGTCTTTATTTGATCTCCCCAGTGCAGAATTGCCCATTTGTAAGAACTTTTCACCCCGCATGCATTCTCTGAAGCTGGCCCTTTAGATTTGGCAGAGGCAAACAGCTGTAGTCCTGACAGGGTTAGTTTGAAAAGGGCTGCTGCAGCTTTCTGTTATTCAGTTGCTAAGTACATGTTATTTTTTATCCCCGTTTTTTCTTTCCTATTGCACTCTCTCATGGGTTGGATAATAAGTGTAAGGGTAGAGTTAAGTCAGCCAGTCTCTCTCAGGGTCAGGAAGGAATTTTTCATTGATCATGCTCTCTCCTTCCTTTAGCTAGCTATAGGTTTATTTGCCAATTAGTGTTGTTACCCACCATCATGGTTTTAAAAGTATAAGAGTTTTGTGATTATGTTTAACCATAGATTTTAGAGAGAGATAAGTCCTACTAGTCTATTCTCCTGGCAATGTAAGCACAAATATAGGTTAGAGATTGCATGGTTGTCAGCAAATTGCTCCAAACACTAAGCCCAAGATCTGTCTCTGCTCTGACACTACATTCCATTTATTTATTTATGAAGCCCCTTTGACCAAAAATGGTGGATAATGGTAACAGAAGGGCACAAACTGAAACGGTCAATAACTGATGGGTTCTTAGCAACAACAAACTATTAAGCTTACAAGAAGAATGAGGGGGGATTTGATAGCTGCTTTCAACTACCTGAAAGGGGATTCCAAAGAGGATGGATTGAGACTGTTCTCAGTGGTAGCAGATGACAGAACAAGGAGTAATGGTCTCAAGTTGCAGTGGGGGAGGTTTAGGTTGGATATTAGGAAAAACTTTCTCACTAGGAGCATGGTGAAGCACTGGAATGGGTTACCTAGGGAGGTGGTGGAATCTCCTTCCTTAGAGGTTTTTAAGGTCAGGCTTGACAAAGCCCTGGCTGGGATGATTTAGTTGTGGATTGGTCCTGCTTTGAGCAGGAGGTTGGACTGATGACCTCCTGAGGTCCCTTCCAACCCTGATATTCTATGATTCTATGATTCTAAGGAAAGAAAAAGAAGTGATGAGATAGTAAGGCTCTGTTTTTGCAAAGCTCTTAAACACATGCATAACTTTTAAGCACCTATTCAAGTGCATCCTATTCAGCAAAGCAGATAAGCATGTGCTTGAAGTTCATCAGAAGCAACAGCATTCAGAAATGGAAGAGAGAGCAGTTGGGATGAAATTTAAAATGATGAAGGGAATCAGAAAAATGGAGAGGAAGAGAGATCCCAAGGGATCAGTGCTAGAAACAGCAAAGTTCAATATTAATTGGCTGTATGAGTCTGACTGTAAGAAGATAAATAAAGATAGCAAACGGAAAAGCAGGGAGGAAGATAAGAAAACAAGGGGAAGTCAGATTTGAGTGATGGTATTAAACGTCAGAGTTTTAAAGCAGCAGCACAAATGAATAAGAAGCCAATGAAGTGAAGAGGAGAGAAGAAATAAGGACAATAAAGCAAAGCGTCAAACAGATGTGGTTTGATGGCACAGTGCTGTGTAAGCCCAGTATCCAAGATGAAGAACATGAAGAGAAGCTTTGGATTTTCTCTAAGAAGATATGTAAACATATCTTGCAAGATCCTTTCCCTTTCCTTTCATCTCCTCAGGCTCCCAGACAGGTGCAGAGGGAGAAGCAGAGGAAGAAACTTTCAGCAGCAGCCAGTACCCGGGTAGAGAGAGAAGCAGGTTCTGCTTGTAAGCTAAACCTTTTGAAATTTGGAGAGGGGAGGTGGGGGAAACAGAAGAGAGGTCAGCTCCCCAGCTCAAGTATTTAGGAGATGAAAGACTCAGACTTTGGAATCAGTCTTACTGTCAAAAACTTCCCCATGCAGATTTCACACACACAGATGAGCACGTGCACCTCCCAGACTCCATGCCTCATAGCGACGAGCCTGCCATTGGCACAGCACTGGCCACTCTTAATTGGGAGAGGTGAGGTACATGTGTGGGGAGTGTACGACATAAAGCAGAGTTAAAAACAAAAATAAAGTTAAAATAAAAAAGAGAGTGGGGTCATATACTGCGCTTCACCTAAGATAGCAAAATTCTGAGAGCCAGCCCTGGTGGTGACATACCCACTTGAATTAACTAGCTGAAGATGACTTCTTCTCCAGTTACTGACACAATTAATGGCATATTCTCTTATCTAAAGTAGATCAGATGGCAGGTCTTTTAAATACATTACAACTAAAGCAGATTTTCAATACTTACACTGCAAGATGGATCCAGCATGGATTTGCACCACTCCACTGCTTCCACCGTACATGGTCTCATAGTCTCAGTGCGTCCGTGGTAGAAACGTCTGGTCATAGCAGTTTCATAACAGCAGCCTGGGCTAAGAAGGAAAATTAGGACAAAGTGTCTCACTACAAAGATAAATCTTTTCTCGTCACTAAAGGAAAAATGTCATATAAAAGATATTCTATCCCATTACACTCAATTACAAGCAAGAGTAAGCCACTCATTTTCTTTTAAGTCTCTGAAATGCAATACAGATTACTCAACGATAAGAAAGTTTTCAAGAGGCAAGTTAGGACTAAGAAAATTCAGATGCCATTATAAAGTCATAAAAAAATCTGGACTGTTTCATGAGCTGCTTTTTGCAAATGCTAAGGCTTCCATACCCCCTTATGTAGGTGAGTGGAAAGTAAGCAAGCTTCAATTTCCTATGTATTCTTCCATCAAGGATAAAGGAGAGAAGGCATCTGCCCCACACAAGACCCTCAGATTTGGGGAATCCACTAGTAACAGGGGGCATCTACAAACAAGTTTAAGAAGGGTCCTTACCCAGATTGTCTTTGTTGGGCAATTAATATAACCCAGTGTTCAATGACCTTTGCCAGGAATGTGGCCTTTTTGCAGATGACACCCTCAGGCAACTATTTGCTAGCTCTGTGATGACTCATATTTAAACTATTTTAAATACTAACAGATGGTAGTAAAGGCACATGTAAAGGAGGGACATAATCACCAACAAAGAGAGAGTCTCCAATAACTTTTGGCTGGGAGTACAAAATAAAACCAGCCTCAGCCACCTACCCAGTGTGCAAGGACAGGAACTTGGTTGTACACTATCTTTTTGTTATGTTGTTATAACTTTTACAGGTAGACTTTGTTGGTGATGGGGACAGGATGACAATAGTGAGTCTGCTAAGGCTTTTTACAGGGTTGGGATTTTGGAAGAGAGAGATTTATCACCACAGAATAATGTTTAATTATAGACTACAGATGAGACTTTCATCTGTACCTGGGCCAAATCCCCTTATATAGGAATGAGCAATTATTGAGGTATGCAGGATATTAGAGAGACAAGGTGGGTGAGGTAATATCTTTTACTGGACTAACTTCTCTGTTGGTGAGAGAGACAAGCTTCTGAGCTTACACAGACCTGAAGAAGAGTTATGTGAGTTAAAAAACTATGTGGGTTAAAAAACTTGTCTCTCTCACCAGTAGAAGTTGGTCCAATAAAAGATATTACTTCACCCACACTGTCTCTCAGTTAGTGAGATAATATAGATCCTTGTGGGCCAAGTTCTTGCCTTATCATTTAACCAGTACTGCCCATGTGTATATTTTATGGAATGTTAATAAAGTTCAGGCTGGCTGCCCTTTATCTTATAGTACCTGTAGTATAGCACCTACCACACTGTGACATAAAAGACTTGCTCCTGCACCTTTTGAAGTCAATGGCAGAAATCCTGCTGACTTCAGTGGCAGAGGATCAGGTCCTGTATAACTAAATAAAACATTATGACATACTTCTTTATTCTTCTATGACTGCAGGAAAATATACAATGGAATGCAAAGCCCTTTGTATTTGCCCAGATTTGTCAGTTTATTCAACTATACATTTAATTGCTAGCCTGAATAATAAACTTTTCTTACTGTCCATGAAGTTTANCATTTTAATGTGACTGCTGTGGAGAAAACTGGCTAAGTTGCTCACGATATAGACAAAAAAAAAAAAAAAAAAAAAGGAAAGTGCTGCTTCCACCTGGCTGCAGGAATTGAGGGCTCAAAACCAGCAACAGGGGCAACGCTTCAAATCCAACTCAGAGAGGAGGCAACTAGTTTCTCTAGCAGTCCATATGCAGTTGAACTTTGCCAGCAAAATGCATGCAGCCTTCAACACAACCCCCCCTAGAAAATAATGCATGCACCCCCAAAAGAGCATCTACAATTAACTGGCCCCTCATGGCCCCAAAAATGTATGTACCAATAATCTAGATCCTGGGAAAAGTGCCCCTTTTTATTTCTGTATCAATCTAAATTAATTCATGAATTAACCCCACCCTCATAAAATAATGAGTGCATCCTCCCAAAGGCAGGTACCCAATAATAGTGCCGCTACAACCACACACACTAAGAAAAATAATGCATATACCAATCAAAATGCATGCAGCCTTCAAAGCAGGTGCCCACCCATCCCCTGAAAATTTTATGAACCAAATAGCAGACTCCAAAGAGGCAACCCTTTGCTCCCTGCAAAAATTCATGCACCAATTAAGCATCCTACACTAAAATAAATAAATTAAATTATTTGCTGTGCTGCAAGACAACCCAGATTATGCAATGATAATCCTTGCTCTGTCTTGTGTTGCCAGGGGTGGGCATTGCCCAGTGATGTTACAATACATCCCTATCCTTATCATTTGCTCTCCTGCACTGAGCTTCTTTTTGCCTCACCTCGCAGCAGACCCCCTTCTTACCTGGAGAGTCATGATGATGATAACAGTGGCAGCAGACGCAGCAATGAATTAACTTCTCCCAGGGCAGAGATGCAGTGTTTATATGCTCAGCCCCTCCAGTCCTGCTCTGCAGCTCCAGTTATAGCCTCAGGCCACACAAAAGAGGCTGTACTTCACTTTCCTCATTGGACCAGGACTGAAATGACATCAGTTCTCAGGACTTCTCCCCTCAGCAGGCGCCTGGGTTCTGTGTATGAGCTGAGACTGTCAGAACAGCAAAGCTAAAGCAGCTTGCTTACAGAAGGAGCTGGATGCAGAGAACAGCTGTTATCTACTCGTTTCTCCTTTGTGTCCCTCTCAAAGGATGCACTGGAACAAGGACGCCCTTGGCAACAAAGCCCAAATCTGTATCCTTTCTGAAATTCCTCATCAGAACGATAACTACAAATACACACTGGCTCATTTTTTATACTCCTGCGTGATGGGCTACTGGCAACAGGAAAAAGGACACTGCAGCATTTAACAAGTTATTTTGTGAAACCAACACTTCTGCCTTGCTGCCTGCTGTGAATCTGATCTGTATTAAAACCTCCATGTTTGCTGTTACCCTTCGTGTGGCCCAAGGACCTCTTGTTGCCAACTGGCAAAGAGAACAAGGGTACGTAAGGGTTACAGCGATCCCCTGGGTCTGATATCTGCATACTAGTCTGCCAAAGAATGTCATGTAAGGTCTCAAATGTCACACTGGTCATCATAAGCATTGTGAGATGTATGTACGGAAAATATGTGAAGTGTTATGCATATATACTGAAAATTATGCTCCTTAGGTTTGTGAGTTAAGACAAGTCACCAAAAGGTGATCCATGTAGTCCTGGTAAGCAGTAGGAAAGAGATGATTATCTCACTCTGGCTGGTCATATGCAAATTATGTACTATATGATTCACAAAGCCCCCCACCCCCAGTTACAGTCTGAGCAAAATGCTAATCAATAGATTGCAGAGGTTGCAGGAAAAAACAACAGACAAGGTTATTCAATTTAGAAGTAAGACAACGAACTTTTGAAACTACATCTGGGATGCAGATGAACCCGCAGTTAGTTCTTCAGTCTGTAAGAACAAGCTGACAGCCGAAGGGATCTCAACCAACCGGATTCAAAATGCTGGGAAAGGGGGAACCTATCTTGTAGGAGATAGGGAATTCCTTGTTAGTTAAGTTTAGGCTCAAGAAAGTGTGTTGTGTTTTGTTTTATATTTAACCATTTGTTTCCGATATTCTCACTATTACTTGAATCTCTGTTCTTTGATTAAAAAAAAATGTTTCTTTTCACTTATATATATAAATGCTGAGTGTTAAGCACAGTGGGGAGCCTGAGTTGAATCTTGCATCCTGGCATGTACTGTTTATTTGGGAGTAGCAAATCTGAGAGTGTTCAGTGAGTGTTCAGAGGAACAGGGGCTGAGCACTCCAGAGAGACACTCAGAGAACTCAGGGAGGATGGGGAGGTTGGAGTGTGTCTATCGCTTATACAAAGAGCCAGGCCTGCAGAGGCCTGGACGGTAGTGCTTGTGCTGCCAGGGGCTGGTGGTTTCAGGGAGCTGATTTGACAGCAGGCACAGACAGGACTTCCTCATGCTAAGGGCAGGTGGTGGCGAGGTGTCTCACAACCTGAATACCCCTGGGAAGCCTCATCCTTCCCCTAACCTCTGTCCACCTGCCTGCCTGTCCTCAGACTGTGAGATTCTCAGGGCCACAACGATCCCATCTTTAGTGTCTGGAAAGCACCGAGGGCATTGTGGATGCTATCATAGACAAATCATAACTACAAAAGTTATACAACAATCAATATACTGAGAGAGCCAGGGATCATTTTCACTGTTTTGCTAACTACAACACTTCCAGATAGTCATTCTCCATGATGCTCTGAAGAGTCTGAGCCTGCAAGATGTGGAGCATATCCTGAAAGGTACTAAGCACCTTCAGCTCCCAGCTGAAGTCAGGATGCTCAGGATGCTCACAGGGTTGGGCTTGTATTTTAAAGGCCATTTTTACCTAGATTTTACTGATTACATACTATTTTTTCCTCAGGATCACTGCCTTAGTCACTACACCGGATGAACAGTGCTCTCTAAACGGGTATTTCTTTTTGTCCTCATCTTTCAGTGTGTAACCCCAGCCTTATATACTGCACACCATCCAAATCCTGCACTGAATACAAAGTTATTAATTTTGTCATGGGCTTGTTTTTTGGAGCTCATCACTATACTGTCTGTGTACTTAAAATGTTAATGAATGTATCTACACAGTGTTTCCTGCACACTCTAGAGCACTCTACCTTTACCCTTTCGTGGACTCAAAGCATAACCCAGTTAATTTAGGCACCCGCACGCTTTCCCAGATCCTAGGGCTCCGGGTGAAAGGCACCTACCCATACCTGATTCCTAGGTTCAGGGCGTAAACAGGTTAATTTAAGTACCCACTTTTACCCTGTTCCTAGGTCTCAGGGCATAATCTTCCATGGATTTGCAGGGCCTTTTAGCTGTGAAAGAGCCTTACACAGTAATATCCTTAACCTCTATTTATTAACAGTTACCAAGACAGAATGCACACACTAAGCATATA
>NC_048299.1:40028583-40165636 GCF_013100865.1 Trachemys scripta elegans | reverse complement strand
AGCTTTCGTGGGCTACAGCCCACGAAAGCTTATGCTCTAATAAATTTGTTAGTCTCTAAGGTGCCACAAGTACTCCTGTTCTTTTTGCGGATACAGACTAACACGGCTGCTACTCTGAAACCTATGTATAATTCAGTCAGCTGTAGCTTTATAAACAATACACACAGTGCATCTTACCTTTAGTGTGTGTCTGTGTGTGAGATTACAAACATAACTGGAGCAGGCCTTTGATATATATATATACATGTATACATTCTTTTATTTAACTATGTTCTAGAAGAGGAAAGCATAAACATTAACAAACAATTTTGACCTTCCCTAAGGCTTTGCCATGAAATCATCTTGTAATTTATGGTTTGATTTTTTTCAAAAAAGACTTTTATTGGATGAACAAGCTTGTGTGCATAAAAGAGTTCATCAGTCAAGAATATATATATACACACAATCCTTAAAGATGGGGCTCCTCGTTTAAAAAAAGAAAGAGTAATGAAAAATGTTTTGAGTATGAACTGGAATCCAGACAAAAGCGGAAAAACCTGCCCTATTTGTGTTTTATGGTACACTGGTATCTTTTCAAGGTTATGCTTGTGTGTCAGCACTCAACAGATCTAAGGTGAGATAAAGCATCCATTCTCTTTTTTGCAGAGCCTCTGGGATCTTTAAAACCAAAAAAACCCTTATGATTTAACAACCTTAATTGTCTCACACTGGGGTTAGACAGAAAAGCTCATTAGGACATACAGACATAGTGCAGATGTTCCACTGATGACAAGCCAGTACAGGGAGTATATTTCTCTTTTGCCTTCTCCCCGTTTTTAAATTTCTTGTCTAACCCCATTCCCCCAACACATTTACCATTGATATGAATGTCTAGAGTGACATTTATTAGTAAGAATGAGACTGCAAGAATGTTAGCTGTCTTGCAGTGTATGTAGTGTAACAAGAGCCCTAGCACTGGTGACCATGAGCACAACTGAAAGCTGTCCTGCAATGTTATTCCATTCTGTTAAAGTAAGTCTTTTGAGGGGGAGGAAGCATATTCCTCTGTGTGCTGTGAATTCTAATCTGTGTTTATTTATTGCTGTGTATCTAGTGATCTGCTGGGCTGTCAGCACCAGGAAATGCGCAAAGCATCAACATGCCAGGCTCGCCAGGCAGCTAAGTTGCTGCATTTGTGTCACAAATCCGATCTGAGTGAAAGCCCTGTATCAGCTCTGGGATCTGACTCAGCTGGAGTGATGAGCTTTCCCTGGTTTGCAATGCCAAACTGGCCTCTCTTCCACAAGGCAGAAAATTTGCAGGGCAGCTGGATGAAGAGGACCTGTGACACTTTGACCTCTGCAGTATATTTTTCAGACTCCAGTGCATCAGGAGAGCTCAAAACATTACTTTTAAAAGTGTTTGTTTAAAAAGAAGTTTCCCCCAGTCTGAGGAAGATTAAGAAATTGCTCCAAGTTATATTTTCATTTTGAAAATTCATCTGAAATATTGAGCAAGAAAGCGATGAAGAGTCTAAAACATGTTCTGTGAAATGCTTTGGGGACTTTTGGAAAAGCACCTAAGAAAGAGAAAAAGGAAGAGAACAGAGTGCCCCCAAACTGCTATTTTGATTAGAACAAAATTCTCCAAAGAAAAATCCATGAAGCTGAAACAGAAGATTTTTAAGACAACTCCACAGCACTAAAATTATCACTTTGCCACCATTAGCTGAAAATAGGGGCAAAAGTAAATTAAATTGTCAGGAAACAGGGTGGCAAGTTGCTGGCAACAGCAAACCATAACATTAAGATAAATAAAGTAACAGTTGGAATGTGAACATGCTGCCCTGAAAAACTGAGATAATTGTTTACAGTTTGGGATGTGTGGAATGTTGGCATGCGTCCAAGTAAAAAGTGGAGCATGCTCAGTACAAATGTGGGCTAAAGGTGATCTAAATAGGTCAGTGGAGCATGCTCAGCACAGAAATAGGCTAACGTTTACAGACCATAATACTAAAGAGGCCATAATATTCAGTTACCATAATATTCAGTACAGCCTATAATATCCAAAAGTGGTAAACACTGATGCAACAATCATTTTTCCAACAATTGTGACTGGAGAATAAAGAGAAGGATTAAAAAGTAGCCAATAGAATGTTTGCAATGATCATAATGTGGGCGTGCTCAAAAGGGGTCTGATGGCTGGCAAAACTGTATAAAAGGCAGTGTGCCAAAAGGGATTTTTAAGTCATCGGTTATGGAGAGGGAGAAGTCAGGAGCAGGAGAAGTAGAAGTAAGAAGAAGAAGCAGGACCAGCTGCAGGGTGAATGGCAGCAGAGGCGGCTGCTGGTACAGAGCAGAAAAGGACCATGACAGCAGAGGGAGAGATGCCTCCAGAGAAAGTGAGTGCGCTGATAGATAGTTATAAGATAGATATAGGCATGTATACATACTAAATTAATAAAGCTGTGTGTAATGTATGTTATATTAATCTACATGTATAGAGTGTCAGGATGTGTATATATAAGGATTGCTGTTAGCAAACTGCAGGCGAGTGGTCACTGCATGCAGAGCTCAGCCACTTAGTATTGCTCTAACAGTATGTCATTACAGTTTGGGTACTTTTAGCCTGTACCTAAGTATTATGTTAATAAAAGGGATTCATGTTTAGATTATTGTATCAGGAATTATTGTTTGCACCAAAATAAACAGGTGCCTTGTTTTGGAATAATACTGCCTGTGTGTCAATCATTTTTATCAGAAGTTTGTATCCATGTCCTCTCAGGAAAACAGGTCCCATCTGTTCTGGGGAGTATCCAAAACGAGAAACCTGGGTAAACCCAATATTCCTTGCCTGTCTTGGGAACCCATACCAGACAGAAACAGATTAGTGGACAGGTGGGCTGTCTTAGAGGGGACCCTTGGCAAACCTGGGAGGGGAGGGACAATAGGTGAGCTATTCTGGGGGTACCCTAAATTTGTTTTGGGGATAACAAAACCATATAGAAAAAATCATTTGGGACTGGCTTTTCAAAAGTCCTTCCCTCCCTCTTCCAAAACCCGTGTTACTTACGTAATATATTTTCTTCTTGACATGGCAAATAATTCCATGGCCATTTTCATCTTCAGAAAATACTGAGATGCTTCAAGCATATCATAAAATCCATCTGCACACAGAAATAACATGTAGTAGGTGTATAGCTCATTTATACATGGACATCCTGCAGAAGTATGTTGGCTCCTACAATATTTTGTATATTTCTAACTGGAAGAAACTGAGAGTAAAGCCAATTATACCACTCATCAACTTTCAACTTTCAATCAGGGCCGGCTCCAGGCACCAGCTTACCAAACAGGTGCTTGGGGTGGCCACTTCGGAGAGGGGCGGCACGTCCAGCTGTTCGTCGGCAATTCGGCGGACTGTCCCTCACTCCTGCTCGGAGCGAAGGACCTTCTGCCAAATTGCCGCCGCAGATCGCAATCGCGGTTTTGTTGTTGTTGTTGTTGTTGTTGTTTTTTGTTTGGCTGCTTAGGGCCAAACCCTGGAGCCGGCCCTGCTTTCAATTTTGCTTTCCTCCTTTGTTGAAGAAACTGTGAGAAGACCAAGAGCTCTCCTAGAGCCAACAAGAACTAAAGAACATGCAGATGGTGCTCTCTCTGGCTAAGAAATTAATAACGAAGAAATTTCCCCTCCACCCCAAGGCCCTCCAGTTGTGGAGAGGAATAGAGAATCTGATGGCAGCTCTGAGTAAGGGACAGTAACGGGAGTGAATTGAAGTTAAGTGCTGCTGAGCCTTTTATGGATGAGAATTACCATTACAATTAGTGCCTATGGACAGGAACTCTCTTCCTCTATGACCAACAAGTCCAAAAATTAACCTCCTGTGGAACAGATGTTCATATGCCTTTCCTGATCTGCATAGCACACCACATTTATCCTTTCTTGTTAACTCCACTGAATTTTCTTCCTCACAATGCATTCTACACTGGTTTGAAATGTTTCACCAACAATTAATTTCTTACTACCAAAGGTTATGGTGGATTCTCCACCATTGAACATTTTAAAATCCAGATTGGATGTTTTTCTAAAATACACGCTCTAGTTCAAACAGGAATTAATTCAGAGAAGTCCTACAGCCTGTGTTATGCAGCAGGTCACACTAAATTATCACAATGGTCCCTTCTGACCTTATACTCTGTGAAAACTGGTATTCTATGCCTATGAGAGAGAGGACATATTTAAATCACAGCTTCAGGGCACATTCAGTTAGTGGAACTTCCTAGGCTAGCAGCTCTGAAAGCTAAATTCTGAAGGCTGAATCAAGTGCTGTAGTACCTGAGCACTCTTGTTACCAAGTGCTTTGAGCAGGTAAATTTTAGTCTATTTACTATATTAAGTTCAATTGCTATACTCAAAGCATTTTAAGGAGGCACAATTAAGTACTAAAAATGAGGAACTGTCAAACTTTAGGTTGCATGTAGTATTGTACTTTGTCACAGTATTCCATACACACAAGGGGCAATCAGATCCAGAGACCCACCCCAGGGAAAATTAGGTGGTCTGAGCCACAAAGAGTAAGCAATTGAATTAACTGGTTGTGTACCATGTTATTGTGGATAACTGTGTGACAATAAGGTCTTTTGTGAAAGCTTGTGTAACCCTTCTGCCTGTCTGAGTTGGCAGCAACAAGGGCCGGGTTCAGTATCTAGGGATTCCGTTTCAATAACACAATGCAAAACCAGCTCAAGCCTCCACCCAGTGACCTGGGACAATTACATACCACCCCCCGGGCGCCGCTAAGAGGCAATACTTCCCCTCTCGCAAGCACGGAGTCTGAGTGTAGCAAAATCCTTTTAATAAAGGAGGGAAACAATGCGGCATTATGTTGGGGAAACACCACAAACAGGATTCATAACACAAACCATGAGCAAAAGACCCACCCCGTCCCCAAGTAAGTTTGGCAGTATCCTTTTCCCCTCAGGGTCTTAAGTCCAGCCACCCAAAAATCACCCAAAAGTCCAACAACCCAAAAGTCTCTGTCCCTGGTCAGTGCGGCCCCAGAGTTCAAAAGTTTATCTGCAGAGTTTTACCTCCCAGCCTGGGTGAGTGGCAATGGGGAAGGGGGGCACAGGGGTGTTAAGGGGCACCTTATGTGGTCCAAGGCTGACTGCCCCACCTCTCCGTGGGGCTCTGCTGCAGCCTTCACCGCGAGCCACTCTGCCAGCTGCTCTGCTCCACACAGCCGTCCCATGAGCTGCTCCAGCCATTCCGTGAACTGCTCTGCTCCGCCAGCTGCTCCGCTCCACCAGCCATCCCGCAAACTGCTCCACTCTGCCAGCCGCTCCACTCCACCAGCCGTCCTATGAGCCACTCCAGCCGTCCTATGAACTGTTCTGCCAGCCGTTCCACAATATATCCTCAGGCCCCCCTACTACTTAACACAGCACTCAGTGATTTAAGCTCTTTAGTGATTTCAGCTTGTAGTAGGGGCGCCTCAGTGCTGGAGCACCATTGGCCCAAAGTGAATTCAGCTTAGAAACCTGTAACTAGACTCCTAATGGAATCAAAATTAGGTCTGATATTCCACAGCAGAGAAGGGGGGGTGCAATTGGTGTTTCAGGCCCTCAAAGGGGGCCCATACCATCAGGTACAAATACTTGTCTTCAGCCTCTCTCAATTCACTGGGTTGTGGAACCCATGTTCCTTGTCTAGTGAGTGCTACTTAGTTGATGGCGAGTCCCTCTGTCATAAAACAGTTCCACTGTACTTGATTCACATAATCAGGGTAACAACACTTTATTCTTCCTGCCCCAATAACAGAGAAACTGGGGATCCCACAGCAGCCAAAGTGACCATTTGGGCTGCTGTGGGCTCATGCTAGGCAGGGTGAGTGTGCATATGCAAACAAGATCAGCCCCTGAAGTTCTTTTCCACAACTCACCACAATTCACCACCAGATGTCAGGGTAGAGCTCATCCTGACTCTGCTTACACTTGTAATGTTCTGAACTTGGTCATTAGAAGATATGTATCCAGATTATGGTTATGAATGCATGCATGTGTAATTGTAATTAGGATACAACTGCCAAATCACCTTACAACAAGGGGTGAAGTCATCAGTCATGGAAGGGCACCTCTCTGTCTAGTTTTTTACAGAAAACTAGTTGCAAGCATCTAGCACTGTACAACCTGGAGAAAGACAACGGTGGACCATAGTTGTATGCAGTTTTGGTGTAGCCATATGTAGTGAGCCCGTGTGGCTCCCTGCCGCCCTGGAAGGGGAACAGCCCATCCGGAGGCCAGAGTGGGTGGAGCTAGGGAGCTCTGAGCCCACCCCTCAGAGGGTCAGGCGGCGACCCGGAAGTATAAAAACTCGCCCTCACACCTCAGTCAGGCCCCAGCTGCCGGAGAGACCAGACGTCTCCAGCCTTGCTCGTGGCTGGGAAGACCCCGTGGCCCAAGGCGCCCGCTACCTGGAGGAGCTGCCAGACTTGCCGAACAATCCATGGCCTGACGAACCCATGGTCCAGGATCTCCCTGAGGCCAACACCAGCCCCCAGGTAAGCCCCAAGGGGGAGTGTGGAAGTAGCCCGGGGGCAGCCGACCCCAGTCAGGCTGCAGCACTGCCAGAACCTATGTCAGTGTGTTGCGGCCAGGATCCCCACTGACTAAGCAGCGGGCCTTCTGCCGCTGCTAGGGCCCCAGGCTGTGATGCAGTGGAGTGGGAGGGCCTGTGACCCCCTTCCACCCAACCTGTGGGTGGCAGTCTCCCCCTCTCCCAGGCCTTTTGAGGCTTGGGCCTACTATTGTTGCTCAGCCCTGACTGAGGGCCTGAGCTCCTGACTCAGTGTTTGTTGCCCTGCCCTGACCTAGGGCCTGGGCTTAATACTGTGTACTATTGTTGCTCAGTCCTGACTGAGGGCCTGAGCTCCTGACTCAGCGTTTGTTGCCCCTCCCTGACCTAGGGCCTGGGCTAAATACTCCTGCTTGCTGCTCAGTCCTGACTGAGGGCCTGAGCCCTGACATAGCATTGGTGCCCGCCCTGAACCAGGGTCGGGCTTACTGTGTCTTCCGGGACCGCAAGGGCTGTCGAGGGAGATCCTGCAGCCAGACAAAGTACCCAAGCACCAGTAGGTAGTGAGCCGGTGTGGCTCCCCGCCACCCCAGAGAGGGTCGAGCCCTGGCAAACACTTGTACACCATGGTATTCCCAGGATATTAGAGACACAAGGTGGATGAGGTAATATTTTTAATGGACCAACTTCTGTTGGTGAGAGAGACAAGCTTTTGAGCTACACAGTGCGCTTCCTCAGGTCTTCCTCTGAAGAAGAGCTCTGTGTAGCTTGAAAGCTTCTCTCTCTCTCATCAACAGAAGTTGGTCCAATAAAATATATTACCTCAGGCACCTTGCCTCTCTAATGGTGGACGATTACAGTTAATGGAAAGACATTGAAATGGAAAAGAAAACCCCAGTCTGGAAAAACTAAGGAATGAGGGAGTCCCCCCGCCCCCATGCTCTATGTAACCATGAATTACCATAGTTTGAGAGAAAGGAAAATAAACAAAAAAAACACCCCTCTCCCACAAACCATGTTAAAAGGGAAGAGGGTTTGAGGAGAAGGCTATTCAGAAACTGAGAGCCAGTATCTAGGTGGGGTGCTATCCATGGAGCACTGGATCCTCTCTAGGACAGAGGGTGTTCTGGGAAACTGTCCAGAGGGCACGCTAGATAACTTGTTTTAGAAAAGGGAATTTAGCGAATATGGAAGTGTAAAGTCTTAGATTGTGTCTCGTTTATTTTTTGTTTAACTTGTATGTGTTTGCTTCCCCTTACTAGTTCATCTTTGAATCTGTGGATTTTTTATTAAACTTTGTTTATTTTTACCCTAAGCAGGTCTCTGTTGTGCAAAGTGTGTGGAGTGTATGTGGCAAAGTGAACTGATAACTGGGGGTGGGGGAGGTTTCACTCCTTTAGGGGTGATGAACCAGAGAAGAAAAGTCAGTGTGTCTGGTAATTAAGAACATGGGGAGATGGAATTGGGGAGGCTTGGGTGTAGTTGTGGTCACTCTCCAAGGAGTAACTAGGTTGGTGGAAGCCAGGATTGAGACATTTATGCTTTCAGGCTGGCTCTGGGTTTTAGGGCTCTGAGCCATAACAGAACTGCCTTCCGTGCTGGGCAGAGAGCAGCAGCTGCAGACTGGATGCCCAGCTCTGAAGGCAGTGCCTCCACCAGCAGCAGCACATAAGTAAGGGTGGCATTACCATGCCCGCTGCAGAGCTCTACCCGCTACCTTTTTTCCTACCATCATTTTTCCCTTCTCCCTCCCCCCACCAGCTTGTGCGGCTGTCCCTCTCACCCCCCCGGTTATGGCCCTGCCCAAAACTCTCCGAGATAATTTAATGTACTAATGGGGGGGAAGTGTGTGTTGCAAATCTCAAAATCGATTGAAAATTATGAACTGTGCACAAAAGCTAATTTAAAACAAAATTGCGGTGAAAGCCTAATATTGCATAATCCGCAATATCGTGAATGAAATAGGACCTTAACCATATGTCTTTAGTTTCATGATCACATGCTATTTCTCTAGTAAATTATTATCATGCATCTTCTACTACTATATATTAGAAGTCAGCTGATTTTAAAAAGTGAGCAAGTACTTTTCCTTGTGGCTTTATTGTAGATTTTTCTAAGGTGCCCTTCACTGTGGTATTTAAACAGAAGTACACCTCCCCCCTTATTTTGCTGACACACACATATGTACTTGGGCATGGGAGTCAGGGATTGTATATGATGCTGGAGATGGAGCGTGCATAAACCATACAACATGAATGCATGTGAACACTTGAAAAACCTGCCTCTAGATGCAGAGCAGATGTGGTACACTTTGAATACCAGTAGCTGGTCTGCTGAAAACTGCTTTCAAAACATAAGCAGAATATGGCAGCGGTGAAGTGGCTAGAGAATTTGTGTGTTTAATCAATATGTTTGCTTTAAAGGAGTTAAAATTGAAAGCCATGTTAACAGCCATGTAGGAATGAAGTAAACCTCATAGGATCACTCCAAATAGCAGTTAGACAATCAGAAGCATGATGCCCCTCATCAGAAGCTCAGAAGGAGCTAGTCTATGATAAAGAGAGGAGATAGCATTTCTCCAATGAATGGAGGTTAAAAGAAAAGAAGAGGCTTCTTCACAGAATGCTGTTCTGAGTTTGGAGTGAGGTGTGGGAGGGAGACAACATGCTGGATGTTATACATTAAAAATACATTAGCTATTATCTATGGAAGATTCTTGTCATGTTTTATTGTCTCCAATTATTTTTCCTCTTCCCTGGTTAGTTACACCAAACCATGTTTTCCTGTTCCATAAGTAATGCACATTTGTAGTGATTTCATAAACATTTGCAAGTGTTTATATATTCAGAGTGGCAAGAGAATGTATTTGCTGGTGTAGCCTGGATATGTAATATATAGGAAACTATCCCATTAAAGTAAATGTCAGTGGCTTCAGTTGTTTTCCATTATTTCCAGAAAGGAGGGAGAGTTGATGTACTTGGGGCAAAAGTATTATTAAGTGAGAGCATGTAAGTGAGAGCATGTACATAAACAAAAGGAGAGTTTCATTTAAAAAGATAATCTAGAAATAAAAATTAAGATATACAGCCTTCCCTCTTCCCCCAGAAGGTTTGTTTCCTGGAAATAAATAAACCACTTAACAAAAGACTCTTGCCTGAGGAGAACAATGGACCAAATCTAAAGAGGTTAATTTCCCCACCTGTTCCAGAGTTAGTGGAGAGCAAAAAAGTAATTACAGCCAAATTTTGTAACACACCGAGTAGTATTTACTTTTCACACATGTATATACTCCCATTGCAATCAATGAGAACTATGGAGTCAGTGAGATTACTCATATAAGTGCTACTCAGCATTGGCTAGAATTGGAGACCTAAACCCTTAAATATTGTCTCTTTTTTAAGATGCAAGAGTGTATGTTCCCCCTCCCCAAAAATCACAGCTGGGTTGAGATCAAATACAGAAAATTCCCCCATCGAAAGGAGATTTTGTTTCAGAAGTTACAGTCAAATGAAAACAGAAGTTTTTAATGGTGCTTTGATACTCTGATTACAGGTGCCTTGGGAGTCTAGGTTAGATACACATGGCCTGATTCTCAAAGGGGCTGAGCACCTGTGGCTCCCATTGACATCCGTGGGATATGTGGGTGCTCAGCACTTTTGAAAATCAGGCCACTAGAGATTTGATGTAACTGCAATTATAGCATTTGCTCCTTTTGTTACTGCTACTTATAATTAGCTTTGAGCCAGGCAACGTTCCTGATGATGGAAATACTCATAATGACACAGAGATGAAGTTTAGGAGAACTGAGAAGTTCAAGAATAAACAAAGCCCATTTTTTCTAGGTTATTGTTGCAGACTCACCCTGGAATTTGCAACGGGCTGATGTTTAGAGTAAATAAGCAGCACATTACTGAATTCTCTGAGGAAAAAACAAAATAGCTGCATAAAAAACGTCTGCATTACATATATTCCATTTATTATTTGGGCCATAGTCTTAACTCCAGATGTAATCCTTCACCTTTTTCTTTTTACAAGTTTATTTTCCTTGCAAGGAATAAGAACATAGAATAGATTTTTGGTGGGTCTTTAGACCAAAGTGAGAAGTACTGAAAGTAAAGAATGAAAAAGGCATCATACGATATCTGCCGGCCATGATCCACTTCACAGGCTCAAAATCTTTGAGGTGCAAAACACCTATGGAGTCTTTTTTGCTGGGTAAAATTTGTCTCCCTCTCTCCCTGCAACAAAATGGGTTTAAAGTGGGGAGCAAGTGGGGATGAAAGGGAAAGGAAATCTATTCCCAGCTTCTGGGCTAGGCACAGCATAGCTCAATAGTCTCTCCATGGCCACAGCTTCATTCTATGGGCCGGAATAAAGGCTGAAAGTCCTGCACACACTTTTTGAGGGAGTTTTCAGCCACTCAATATGCATATTTTGTTATGCACATTATCATGGACTAAGCGATCGTGCCTCTGGGTCTTCCTTAGATACCCATAAACCTCTTCCAGTATATGGGGCTAGCATGGAGCCCAGCTGTGTCATGCCCAGAGTCCCTTCTGTATGTCTGCTCTGCAGACACCAGCCACTACTGGTGCACCACATCTCCTCTGGTTTTACTGCTTTATTACTCCTTCTCTAACTGGGGTAAGTTTCACCCCTGAGTAGAATAGGCCCTGTGAGGAGGCTTCAGAAGAGGTGTTCGCATTAGGATTCATTTCTCACACACACAGGTAGTGACTGATAAGAAGACAATAAGTAGAATAAGAGATCTGAGGATCTTGACTCATCAGCTAACTAGAAGACCATTGCTGAAACAGTGATTCTCAAACTCTGGGTTGTGACCCCAAAGTGGGTCATGATCCCATTTTAATAGGGTTGCCAGGGCTGGTGTTAGACTTTCTGGAGCCTTTGGATTTCTGTCATCCTCCCCACATCAGGTTTCGGCTTCAAACCTCCCCCCTCCTGGGGCATCAGGGCTTGGGTTTGGGCTTTGGCATCAGCTCTTTGAGGGGCTATGTAACAATTTTTGTTGTCAGAAGGGGATTGAGGTGCAATGAAGTTTGAGAACCGATGAGATAGAGGAATGAGGGTAGTTACCTGACTTGACCAACAGTGTCTGGGATTGAAATTTTAAGAAGTGTTGATGTGTACCCAGATTACCATAGCAAGTGAAACTCAGTGCACGTAGCTGCTGGGTAGAGTAGTTCACTTTCAAAGGACATTTTGAACTATTGAGTCAGTAATTCACATTTAAAAGAACAATCTGCACGTACATATGCTGTAAGCAGCAAGAGTTCCATTTCTTATGTCAGCATGCAGTCTCCACAGCCAGACTTGTTTTCTATTTTGCTTTTGTCTGCTTTATGTGGAGCCTATTATTAAAACCATCTGAAAGCATCACACACATTTTTATGTTTTACTGCCTAAAGTCAGGCCCCCTACATCCATTTTAAGTGCCTAAATAAGTGGCTGATTTTCAGAAGTGCAATGCTCAGCACCTCTGTGAAACAGGGTACTGACCGAAGTGTGCTGTGGAGTGAGGTGCATACTGTACCTTTAGGCAGTGAAGTTTGAAAACTGTAGCCTATGTACAACAGAAACGAAATACTAAAGGAAAACAGCTTTTAAAAGTTAAGATCCTAACTGAATAACAGAATACGATTACATGTTGACTTTACAATATATTAATTGGTAATTGTAGCAGGGTGGCCAGGGGTTACTCTGCAGCCTCCCAGTCCCCTTTTAACTTCCTCTTACAGGCTCCTAATGATGCCCACAGGCTTTCACAGGGATAACACCACCCCTGACCAGGGCTGGTTTAATAACAGAAACAGTTCTTAACAATCTTCAAGGTCCCAAAATAAAGTCAATCACCACCCAACAGTCCATACTTAGCTGTGGTGTCTTCTGTCACAGCCAGAGCTCTTTCTCTATCCAGTCTGTTCTTCCAGTTCTTCCTAGCTGGAGCTTAGCCTTCTAGCACTAGCCTCTATTCCCCCACTCTATGCACTGTCTCCTACTCCCTGGGCGCCAGTGGCACAGTTCCCTTGATCTCAGGGTCTTCACTGAAGGAACCCGTCACAGCCAGTACAGTCCAGTTCACTCCCAGTCTGCCCTGCTCCTTTGCAGCCTCCTGTTGCTCTTTATAGGACAGTCACTCTGAGCACTCTCAGGTGAGTCTCAGTTTGAAATCAGGGTTGGGTACCTCCAGCCCTTCAGGGGAAAGCCACTCTGTTAGAGTAATCTTTAGATAAAATAGTTGAAACTCAGTTCTACCTTTATTAATGGCAAGCTATCTGGTAGGTTATGACTAATGTGAAATTTTTGTCATGGATATTTTTAGGGAAAGTCATGGACAGGTCACCGGCAATAATGAAAAATTCACAGAAGCTCATGACCTGTCCTTGACTTTTACTAAAAATATCCATGACAAAATGGGTAGCCTGAGTAGCTTGCTGGGGGATGGGCTGGGAGCAACAGGGTCTCCCTCCACTGGCAGCTCCAAGCTGCAGGGGTCCCTTTTGGCGGTGGATGAGAGCAGGGGGGATCCCTCCTGGCGCGGAGTCCTGCTGGCGCCCATGGTGGCTGGGAGAGACAGTTCCCCCTGCTGCCCATGGTGGCTGGGAGTGGCGGGGATTCCCCCAGAGGCTGGGTCCCCCTCTGGCACCCATGTGGGCGGGAAGCTGTGGGGCCCCCTTGCCTCCCGCGGCAGCTGAGAGCAGCGGATCTCCCCTGCAGCCCATGGTGGCCGAGAGCGGTGGTGGGGATCTGCAGGGCTCCCCCTGCCACCCACGGTGGCCCAGAGCTGAAGAGGTACCCCATGGCTCCCTGCCTCCGCACGTGACAGAGGACCCTGCAGCTCCTAGCTGGCTGAAGTCACAGAGGTCTTTGGAAGTCATGGATTCCGTGATTTCCGTGACCTCCGTGACTAAATCACAACCTTAGCTATGACCACTGCTTATCATGCTGTTCAGAATAATTGCATTATTTCTGTGTGCTTCCCCTGCCTGTTTGTTGTACTCAGCTGTTGTCTCTCATCTTATACTTAGGGTATGTCTATACTATTCACTGGATCGGAGGACAGCGATCGATCCAGCAGGGGTCGATTTATCGCGTCTAGACTAGACGCGATAAATCGACCCCCGAGCACTCTCCCGTCGACTCCTGTACTCCACCAGACCGAGAGGCACAGGCGGAGTTGACAGGGGAGCGTCAGCAGTCGACTCACCACAGTGAAGACACCGCAGTGAGTAGATCTAAGTACGTCGACTTCAGCTACGTTATTCACATAGCTGAAGTTGTGTAACTTAGATCGATTCCCCCTCCCCCCTCAGTGTAGACCAGGTCTTAGATAGATAGTTCTGATATGTGTTTGTACAGCACTTAGCACAAGGGGGCTCTGACCAGGGCTCTCAACATTATCACAATACAACTAAAATAATAATACACTTCACTGCCAAGACCTGAGTTCAGGATTCCATGTTTCCCCAGCCAGGACTGATGACATTAACACTTAGAGCAAATAGTTGAGGAAAATGTTAATATTTTGGAGTACTTTGATTGCTTGTGCATGCAGGGGAAACATAGAAGCATGAATTCAGGATGTGTCAGGTATGTAAACACCATTGTAAATGTTCTGAGAGAGAAAAGAGTTTTCACAAAAGCTTTGCAGCTTAACTTTAAGGCTGGGACATATGTCAATCAAAACAAGAAAATTACGGTTAACACCCCCTGTCCATTTCAACTCATCCTACTAAGTGTGGGGACTGAAGAGATTTTAGATAATGTTATGAAATATTGCAGCAGTGATGCATAGGCTTAACTCAATAACATGAGGCCTGAATGTGCCTTGTCCAAGATTTTCATGAGAGGATTGGTGATTTGGGGGCACCCAACTTGAGACATCTTAAATGGTTCTGATTTTCAGGGGCTTCAGAGCACTTACCCTCTTAAAAACACTGAGGCACCCAAAATCCAGAGTCACATTGAAAATCTTGGCCCTTAACTATTGAATTGACTTGGTTATTTCAGCTTATACCATAGCCTTGATATTACTTAAACAGTTACTTTGTGTCTTGATCAAAATTCTCTTTGGTTCCCCGATTCAAATATATATTTGCTTGTCTCCATTCCTTTTCTAGATTCTCCCTTGGGCTGCAGGGAGGAAAGAGTCACCCCAGCATAAGAGAAGGGCTTGGTAGACAGCAAAAGCAAGATCATACAACTTCTAATTCGATACATTCTTCCCCTCACCCCAAAAATTATGTTGTTGAAAAACACCATAAATTACATATAATTCCACAATAAACTCTGTTTTATAGAAAAATGGGACAGATCCCTTTGGGATCCATGGATCTGAAGTTGAAAGGAGGGTTATTAAATATCAATATCTCCATCCCACTTGGACTGCTATGCACAACAGCTTGGGAAACTATTATTTTTATGGCATTTCAATTTCTTAGAGTTTGAATTATATATGACTTCAGCTGGATGCAGATTGCAGATAATGGAATAAGCAGACCTTTCCAGCAGGCCTAAGAAAAAGAAATAGCTTAAACCACAATACCCAAATTCTTCATTAGCGCAGTTTTACTTTATTCCACTCATAACTGTTACCCATTAGTGAAGCAAAAATAAGATGCTGAAAAGCACCCTCATTGCACACTGCACTGAGGGGGGAAAAGTGGTGCAGTTTGATTACTTGGTATTACAGGTACAAAAATTATACAAGAATGGCCCATCCAGAGATTGTTATTATTTAGTATTGATACGTCACCATAAGCTTGCCTGGCACTTCATAGAAATGAGAGAGAAATAGATTCTGCTCTGAAGAACTTGTAATCTCTCTCTCTCTCTCTCTCTCTCATATGGCACCCATTTTAGGTGAGGAATTGAGAGATTAAGTGTTTTGCCCAAGGTCACCCAGGAAGTCTGTGGCTGAGCCACCAATTGAACCATGTTTTTCCTGAGTCTTAGTCTTGGGGCCATAACCCCAAGGGTTTCCTTCCTCTCTTCTGGTGTGTTAGATTAACCCAGAAAATAACGACAGCTAGTAAAGGAGGATGTAGGGACTGGAGAGGACAAAGATTATAACAAATCCTAACATATTAATTAACATAGTAAGTTTGTAATTCCTGAGGGTAGGGATGAGGGAGGGCCTGAGAGGAAGACAGAGCAGAAGAGGTCAGCAGTGGAAAGATATCAGAAAGAAATGGGTTTTGAGGAGGGATGGGATTTGCAAGCTGCTCACAGAGTCAGGGTGCTACTTCTGGACATAGGGGCAGGATGCAAGCGTGAGTACAGGATACAGGATGTGAGTAGTAAGAAGCGAAATGCAAAGAGAGCAACAAGGTGAGAAGAAGGGGCAGAGCGTAGGGTTGGTTTTAGCAAGAGGGAGAGGCATGTCAGATGGGGAGACATAGCAGCAGGAGAGACATTCAGGGAGGTGCATGTCTAGATATTACAGCTTCTGAGTTAAAAACTACGTGTACTACATCAGAGTAAACTGTAAAAGCAAGAGCACTGCAGGGCACAACATGCCATCTCTCAGTTACCACTGCTTTGCCATTATGATCCCATTCAGCACTGTATCCTTGAGAGTTCTTTCTAGTATTTCATCAAATGACTTGACAAGGTTCAGTGAGTTACTAGGTCAAAGATGAGTCACATGGTCAAATTCAGGCCTGCCATAAGTAGCCGTCAATACCACTATGTACGTCAGAGCTGAATTGGGTCCATAGCTATACGTTTGTCCATTGCATAGGCCATAAAAAGATAATCGGCTCATTTCCCCATAGATGCTACAGGAGATGTTCCTAAATCACTAAATAAGTACATTTCCATGATAGGCAGAATTACATACACTATAGAAAAGGAGGAGGGGCATGGTATACAGCAGAGAAAGTATTTTCATGCTCTTCAGTTATAATGTGATCTCTGTGATTCATGCTCAGGGCACTTCTAAATTCTGGAGCTCATTACACACACCTTTCCCTTCCTATAGACGCCTGTAACCTCAGAGGAAGAGAAAGAAGACTCTTGTAACATCCATAGTCTCACACTTCGTAAGAAAGAAGGGAAAATGCCGGAGCATGATTTAAATCCTGTTCACTCTGGGATTTCAGAAGCTGCTGTATGTTTCATGGCACAGGTTCAGAGGCATTGTCAGGATGCAGCTAAAGCACAGAGCTGGTGGAAAACAGAATTTCCATCCTGTGGGAAATTTTGACATTTCTGAATTTGTTTTTGTTCCAAACTAGAATGACAAATTGAAATTTTTCACAGCATGAAAATTCTGAAAAAATTAGATTGAGAAACATTGAAGTGTTTTGTTTCAGGAATGTCAAAACATTATAAATATTTCTTTCAAAAAGTGGGATGATCCCCTTCCTCCCCGTTCCGGCGCCACTGACTCAGAGGAGAATGGGGTGGGGTATGGAGAAGCCGCTGTAGGTTTAGAAAAGCATCTGAAGTTCTGCAGTTCCCTGCAGCTGTGCCACCAGTGGGAAGGAGGAAAAGGTGATTTAAAAAAATGACATTATTGTTTTTGTTATTTTTGCTACATCTATGGGGCTTTTAAATTTAATTGTTTATTTAAAATAACAAACCAACCTAATTCATGAGTAGTGAAATCTTCCAATCTATTTAAAAATTGTGTTTGCTGTATCTCAAAACTGAAAGTGTTGCTGTCTTTCTACATACAGAAAATCTTAGTAAAGAACCTATGGTGAGTACACATTATAAGTACAAAAAACGGAAGATAAGAGAAGATGCTCATTGGGACTCCCAGAAGGGGTTAGGAAAGGGCATAATGATTACCATGAAACTGGTCTTTTGCTTGTTTGAAAACAATCTATTAGAATTAGTGAGCCTATTCTCAGTTACACAAAGACCCCTTTGCCACACTGCCCACTTTGGCAGTATAAAGATGCCTAAAAGTAGGTGTACATGTGTGAAGAGGTGTATTACAGTGATGTCTGCTTGAAGGTCTCTTTTACGCCATCTGAGTGGCATAAAGGGCCCCCATCCTCATGTAAATGAGAATCAGGCCTAGTATGTTAACTGGTTTTGATTTGCTGCCTGATTTATATGGCTATTTTCTGGTCCATATGACTTTCAGTGGAGCTTGTGCTCCTATGTCTACACTACAGTTAAAAACCCATGTTAGCTGCCTCAAGCTTGCAGGGATCAGGACAAGGGGCTGTTTAATTGTAGACATTCAGGCTTGGACTGGAGCCCGGGCTCTAGGACCCTGCAAGATAGGAGGGTCCCATACCTCGAGCCTGAACATCTACACCACAATTAAACAGCCACTTAGCTCAAGCCCTGCAAGCCCAAGGTACCTCCCCAGGTGTCTAAGTGCAGTGTAGACAAACTCTCAGGCACTTCTGAAAATCCAGTCTCCACAGCGGACCACTTTTCTGCTGCTGCACTATCTATTGATTTGGAAAAATAACTGCCTGTAGATCAGGGAGCAATTACTAGTGTGTCAAACAGCATCCACTCCTATCTCCTGTCTGTAGCATATGCAAATCTTATGGACAGAATAAAAATGAAATGAAAATTTCTAATCTCCCTCATTAATGGTGTCAGGTCCAACACTCTGGCCTTCTTTCTATTATCTCTGAACTGCTTCGTGGCACGCATAATGTCTCTGCTACTTCAATAAGAGCTGATAAACAGTCTGGGTAAATGCTGATACGGTCATTCTGAAATAGAAATTGGCCCATTGCTCTAGCAGCTTTTAACACAAATTGGCACAAATTCCATCCTAATAGCTTCACCCACTGAGGTTAGCCAGAAGTGAATATGGCTCTTTGCTTCAGAATGATAGGGATCCACAGAAAAACACTCCATGATGATATTGCAGCTGCAGAGATTTTTCCTTTTGGGTATCTTGTTACTAGAGAAGAGTCCTCCATCAAACTTTGTAAGTGCAATAAATCAATCAGCCACTGTCAAAAACCCTGTAGTAGATCATTAGTCTCATTTTTTTTCTGGGACCCCTGCTTATTCTCAAACGCTGTATCCGGGCCTTATTTCCAATTCATCCTTCTTCCTAGTCAGTCTTTTGTTGTCCCTGATCAACCCTGTGATAACATCTGGATGCTCTGAGTCTCTGGCTTCCACCCCAGAGGCTCCCAGCTCTACCCTCTATTCTCTTTGTAAAAGCCTCAGCTGTCATTTTTATAGTTACCATAACACCCTGCAACCAGTCTGAATGGTTAAGATCTAGATACGAGCTCATTGAAATGGAGCTCTTAGCGGTCTACAATCCTGGCTCCAGACTTGTGCCACATGGTGTGGCCTGGTAGTGGCTTTGGCTGCCATCTTTCCTGTCTGGAAGAACAGATCTTGACAGGGGAGTGTCCTAGCTTTTAGGCAATCTGAATTTTCAATCCTAACCCTCCCCGGTAAAATGGATTCTTTCCTTAGTGTAGTCAATCAAGGTGTGACTTTCCTGGCACACTATCTAGCATGGAGGGAGGTGCTCTCTGCCCCATGTTCCAGCCTCTTCTAATATTTAACAGTAGATGGCAGTAAAATATGGCTTAAGATTCCTTTTACAAATCTACCACTGTGCATGATAGTCAGCATGGAGGTGTTGTGGGATTATGAAAAAGCCAAACCATCTACGGAGACGCAACAGATGCCTAGCCTCTTACAGGCCCAGGGCATGAACAGCTGAGTCCAGATTTAAGTCTGGCTCTCCCAGTGCTGCGCAGTTCTGATATACAATGGTCCCACGCTATTGATTTGCTGAGCTAATTTTTGCCCAAATGTAATTTTAAAGAAACAGTAACATCAGAGGCATTTGATCTGTGCACATAATTATCACTGGCTATTGTAATGTGCTTCAAAAGTGTCAAAATGAATCTCTACAAAATTCATGGACTCTCTGTGAATTTCCTCTGGCCCTGTTCATCTGTTATTACAGATGGAAACATCGGGTTTCTTGGGGAAGATTGAGCTCATGCTTAATTCTCAGTCCCTGGAAAAATCATGGAGCAGGTCCTCAAGGAATCAATTATGAAACACTTAGAGGAGAGGAAAGCGATCAGGAACAGTCGGCATGGATTCACCAAGGTGAAGTCGTGCTGACTAACCTAATTGCCTTCTATGATGAGATAACTGGCTCTGTGAATGAGGGGAAAGCAGTGGATGTGTTATTCCTTGACTTTAGCAAAGTTTTGATACGGTCTCCCACAGTATTCTTGCCAGCAAGTTAAAGAAGTATGGGCTGGATGAATGGACTGTAAGGTGGATAGAAAGCTGGCTAGATCGTCGGGCTCAACGGGTAGTGATCAATGGCTCCATGTCTAGTTGGCAGCCGGTTTCAAGCGGAGTGCCCCAAGGGTTGGTCTTGGGGCCGGTTTTGTTTAATATTTTTATTAATGATCTGGAAGATGGTGTGGACTGCACTCTCAGCAAGTTTGCAGATAACTCTAAACTAGGAGGCATGGTAGATACACTAGAGGGTAGGGATCGGATACAGAGGGACCTAGACAAATTAGAGGATTGGGCCAAAAAAAAACCTGATGAGGTTCAACAAGGACAAGTGCAGAGTCCTGCACTTAGGACGGAAGAACCGATGCACTGCTACAGACTAGGGACCGAATGGCTAGACAGCAGTTCTGTAGAAAAGGACCTAAGGGTCACAGTGGACGAGAAGCTGGATATGAGTCAACAGTGTGCTCTTGTTGCCAAGAAGGCCAATGGCATTTTGGGCTGTATAAGTAGGGGCATTGCCAGTAGATCGAGGAACGTGATTGTTCCCCTTTATTTGACATTGGTGAGGCCTCATCTGGAGTACTGTGTCCAGTTTTGGGCCCCACACTACAAGAAGGATGTGGAAAAATTGGAAAGAGTCCAGCGGAGGGCAACAAAAATGATTAGGGGTCTGGAGCACATGACTTATGAGGAGAGGCTGAGGGAACTGGGATTGTTTAGTCTCCAGAAGAGAAGAATGAGAGGGGATTTGATAGCAGCCTTCAACTATCTGAAGGGGGATTCCAAAGAGGATGGAGCTTGGCTGTTCTCAGTGGTGGCAGAGGACAGAACAAGGAGCAATGGTCTCAAGTTGCAGTGGGGGAGGTCTAGGTTGGATATTAGGAAACACTATTTCAGTAGGAGGGTGGTGAAGCACTGGAATGGGTTACCTAGGGAGGTGGTGTAGTCTCCTTCCTTGGAGGTTTTTAAGGCCCGCCTTGACAAAGCCCTGGCTGGGATGATTTAGTTGGGAATTGGTCCTGCTTTGAGAAGGGGGTTGGACTAGATGACCTCCTGAGGTCCCTTCCAACCCTGATATTCTATGATTCTATGAATACACAAGACAGAGACAGGAGATAGGAATGCTGTTTGCTGCTCTGTCATATGCTTACTATGATAGCTTGAGGCAAGTAATTTTGCTTCTTTTTCACATCTATAGAATATAGATACATATTACCTACCTACCACACAGTGGTGAGGTGAGGCTTAATTCATTTTTAGACCCTTGAATAGAAGATGGGTAAAAAAGACCACATGCCCACCGGAAAAGAAGAGATTTGGGATGCAGAGGTGATTTAGTAATTTCACTCTGACTGAATTTGTTTAAAAAATATCAAGAAAGAAGCCAACCATGAATTGCTGCAGCCATTCCCCATAGCATCCTGAATTCTCCTCTGCTGTTGTCATCTGTTGCTTCTGGAAAAAAAATACTACCTGATACATTCCAGTTTAGCAAGGAATAATTGGAATATACTTTATGAACTGCTACTACAAAACAAAACATGCTACATCAGTTAGGAGAATGCAATATGTTGAATGCAAATGAAAACGTCTAAAAATTAAGTTGAGAAATTATTCCTATTCTTTTTTTTTTTTTTAAATCAGATTCTATAAACGCAGGGTAAGGCAGCATGCTGAAAAGCTAAATGTCCCTCAAATACAATGCACAGTCAAAACAAGCAACAGTCCTTAGATATTAAATACATTCCTGCTGTGTCACATCATGGCGCCGGCATAAACTAAATTCAAGACTTTTTATTGTCAAGAGGCACTAATATTAGACTACATTTCAATGTGGATGTTTGCCAACAATTCGAAATAAAAAGCTCCCTCGTAAACAATTCCTAAAGGCAGTGCCTTGGGGAGATGGTATTTCATTAAAAAAACATTTGTTAGAAGTATAGGAGTATGTTGCTTGATCGCCAGTTGGCCGATCTCTCTTGTGCATTGCTGAATGTTGATAAATGTGAGACCTGAGGAAGAGCTCTGTGTAAGCTCGACAGCTTGTCTCTCTCACCAACAGAAGTTGGTCCAATAAAAGATATCACCTCACCCACCTTGTCTCTCAGTTCCCAAGTGGCTTTTCAGATAAAGATGTGCCACGCTGCTTTCAGATCTGCCATGCTAGCAATTCAGCAAACCAACTTGAGATTCAGAAAAAGGTGTGCAATTTTCAGGAGATATTTAAAATTGGAAACCTGCAAAGTCTCTTAATGCATCATTTGGAGAGGACAGGAAAGTTTGTAAAAATGATCCACATAAATGTGACAAGAGTTTTTTTCTCATTAACATGTAGGCAATTACAAGAAAATCATATTAGCGACAAACCTCTGACTCTTCACTTCAGACATTACTGTGTAGGAAGTTTAATCTACAAGGAAGCAGAAATATAAAACACAGCTTTTGATCAAAAGTAACCGTTTGTCATCTGATGTCCCTCTAATTTGGTTTTCAGTGACATTATATGGCTGCAGCCAACGGATTCCAGCCAGGCCCAGCAATGAATGGAGTGGAGTTTTGTTTGTTTAAATTTAGTATCTGAACATGTTTTGCCCATCATTAAAATTAAGTGGAATTGCTCAAAATTGAACCATAGATGTTCAAACTCAAAAGGACTTATTAGGTCACCTAGTCCCTTCGTCTGGCCAAAGTAGGATTGAAAACACATTGGAGCCTTCTGGGTTTGTTCTAGTCCTTTTTTTATTGTACTCAATCAGTATATTCAAAAGTTTAAAAAACAACCACAAATGCCAGTGTAAACATGCTTCAGGTACATAGGTAATATAAAATATTGCACATATAAAAGTCATATGTTCAGTATTTCTTAATGATAATATTTCATCAGAGTAAAAGAGTCGTGCAGATGATGTGAATTTATTTGGCTGGCTGGCCTTGTTTCAGAAACTACTACACACAATTCAATATTTACAAAAGATGAACTCACTGCCTTTTCCTGTGTGCGTAATTCGATCTGAAATGTGGAGGATGCAGAAAGGTATGAACCCTGCAGGGTGTGGTTTGCAAGGGTAATTGTGAAATGAATGCAGCAGTTTGTTTTGCAAGGGGTCAGAACAAATCAGCATAGGGAGGGCTGCTGTCCCCAGTCTCAAGGGCTTTTTGGGGCTCAGGAAGTGGTAAGGCACCTTCCTTACCTCCTCAGAAAACAAGAGGTTGGGGGAAACTCTCCTTTCCTTAATCCTCAAGGATTTCCTTGCAGACTGATGTGAAGCATTAAGATGGACCTTTAGTGCTCAGGTTTTCTAGCTATTGACACAAAGTTTATGGGTCTGTCCATGAGCTGGCTGCCGAAAGATAGTGGGATGTCCAACTGAGCTATTTCCAGATCCTTTGAAAGGTTCTTGGGATTGACAGTAGTGACCTTGCCTGCTAGTTTCCCCTGCCCTGAAGACAGCTGCCAGCAATCCATAAAAGCCCAGCAGGTAGCAGGATGGATCACAAAAGGCAACTGGCCCCCCTGAAGATAGGAATCCCAGGTGCTTGGTGGGAAGGGAGACCAGCTAGGAAGGAGAATGAGGAACGTGTGTGTGTGTGTGTGTGTGTGTCAGAAAATGAACGCCCTCCTCCTAGATTCACAAAACATAGCAAATTTCAAACTCAGGACAAGCACAGGATGGTTCAAGGTTTTATGCAGATGGTTTGCACAGCTCTATAGCTGGATGAATCCAGCTTAAATAAAGGCCATTTACTGATGTTATAGAAAGAGTTACTGGTGAATTATGGATCTAGTCTTTTGGATCTTAGAAGCAGCAAAGAAACAAATGAACATTTTATTGCCTTTACAACAAAATGTCTTTCCTTCTGTGGGTCATCTCAGCCTTGGATGATTTGCATCCTACTTTTTATATAAATGCAAATTCAATGCACCTTCTCTGCAAGACTCTTTGTAATAAGAGATAACTATAGGATACTCTACCCAAAAACTTAACTTGCTGAAATATCTTAAACACATTGTTAGGTCTGTATTTTATAATTCCTTTAAATCCATCAAGTGTTGTCACCTATGACACAATAGTCATGAATTCAACAAAATATGCAGTAGCATTTTTAAGAGGATATTTTAATGAAATAAGTACACAGAAATAGTGGTGAGAAATTCAGCCCTAGCAAAACGGTGGGCAAAAATTCCCACAGATTTCAATTGATGTTGCACTAGTTTTCACCAAAAATGGATTTGATCCACTGAATTTAGTGCTGCCATCTACAGGTTGAAAAGGGTATAACATATCTTTAAAATATGTTATTGTATGCCCCTTCCAATACAATTATATTTAAATTCCCCTGCTCCCCAAATCACCCTTGTAGCCAAGAAAATTGTTCTGAATGTGCAGGCCACTTGTCTACTTACATATGAGATAAGCAAATGATTTCCATGATATGATTTACTTCTCTAAAACTCCGAATCTACAATTAGATTTGATACTCTTCCCAGAAAGGTGGAAAAATAAATAACTTGTGCCCCATGTATAAAGTCCTTTAGAGACTACCTTTCTGCTTCAGAAGTACTTTCACAGTACCAATATATTGCTTGTCTCCCTGAGCCACAATTTCATAAAAGTTCTTATCCTTAGGGAGGTGTCAAAAATATTCTGCATGATACAGTAGTGTTTGAAAGCTTTGTCCTGATCCATCTTCTAGATGATACAGCAATGCAGGCATTTCATCTTTGCAAGGTTTGGGTTATTCTGAGTAACACACCACATGTGCTCAAAAACCACCCAAGTAACACACCACATGTGCTCAAAAACATCTGTCAAAATCTAGAGCGACTGAAGTATAGTACAAAAACTCTTTGCACAGTGACGGATTATGTCTTTAAGGCAGTGATAAGGCTGATTTCTGCCCAGGATCATCATCATGTGGTGAATTTTCAGAAACGTTGCATAGATCAGATTACAACATCATGGCACTTGCAATTTCAAAGGAAGATGTTGGTAGAAGAAATCCTTCATTTAATTTTTAGCACACTTCTAGGCTTGAGCGGGACTCTGAATTGGACTTTCACTCTCCTCTTTTATGCATCAGTAGTCTTGTCATTTGTCAGTTGTTCCCTGTCAGCCATGTCATCTTGAGGAGGTCTAGCTCTGTCAAAGAAGCCGCACTACAGAAAACAAGCCAACAGAGAAGTCACAATAAGGCAGCCGCATGACTGTTCATGCAGCTCATGCTCCTTTCCTCTAACCTCCATCCCTCACCATGTTGAACCTTAACTTACGGGCTCTTCTTCACTCTTAGCTCTCACGTGGAGTCAACAGAACTAGTTGCATAAGTATGAACTACTCACTTGAATAGGAGTTGTGGAGTTGGGTTCACTGTTTATAAGCTCTTTGGAGCAGGGACATTGCCCTTTATATTGGTAATTACAGACATAAACCCACTATATATTGGGAATTCCAGGAGATTTTAAGAATGCACTGAGTTGTAATAGAACTATTCTGCAAAGTACTGACCACCCTCAGCTCTTATCAAAGTCAATGGGAGTTGAAGGAGATTAGCATCTTATGAGATCACCTTAAATGCCACTATTTTTTTGCTCTGTAGCTACTATATATAAATAAAATATTAAATATATTCTAGTGAATTTAAGGTTCACTTCTGCAGGAAAGGCATAAACAGCACCAAAGTAGTTACATCATAAATGTCCCATCATATAAATAAATACACAATAAAAATGAACACAAAAGGAGTGGCATAAGACATCTGACTGAGATAAGTATAAATCATTGTAATAAATTCAAAGAAATGAACAACAGTAGAAATGTCTGTCTTGCTTCCATCACTCATACACAGTTTGTTACTTTTTTCTGTCCAATTAAATGTATTTTTGTAGAGAAAAATTAAGAACAAGGGAAACGTGCGCTCCAGAGGAAAATATTAGAAACGCTGTGAATAGAGAAAAGCCACCCAGTCCATCATATGGTACCTGTCCTTTCAGAAGAAATAGCACTTCTGTCCATGTAGGATGCTGTACTATTATTCTTTAGTACATGTATACAATGTTCAAAGTAGGAAAAGTGCTTTACTCCTTGAGCAGGGATCTTGTCTCCCTATTGTTTTGAAAAGCACCTTCCATTCTTTGAATGCAGTCCTGGCTTCACTGATGTCAGTAGCAAAATTCTCATTGACTTCAATGGAGCCAGAATTTCACCCTTCGGTGCCAGCGAGATAATACAGCATTCTCAATGGACAATAGCACTTTGCATACTCTGGATGCTATGTTGCACTGTTATATATTCTTCCGAAAGGCAGGTAGTCTGTCAGACCGACTAGATTATTAATTATTTTCTATTCATAACATTCGTTGTGAAGACAGTGGGAGCTTTAGGTGGAAGAGGAAAGCTGGATTGGACCCCAAAGTGTAAACAAAAATCTAAATTTATAAAAGCTGCTTTTGACAGCTAATATTAAAAGCCTAATTTGAATTTTGACATCAACAGTGACTCTAATGAGACAGTTTGTGTTTATCCCAATTCAGAAGTGGTTAAGTAAGGCACGATTACTGAAAGAATTTCAAATCAGTGAAATAAAGTGACAAAGGGATGAGCAGCTGGCCTTGAGTTCGGGGGCCATTTTACAGGGCTAGAGTAAAGATCATTGAGAGATGACACTTTTTCCAAGGACTAAGTGATGGGTATGAAACTACTTCAACTTCTAGTGTTATAAATGGATGTTTCCAGGAACCCTGAAGGAGCAGATTGTTTTAAAACCTGTGAAATAAAAATCAACCAACTCACTGACTACAAATCTTATGACTTGTAATTTAAAAAAAATCAGAGACAACCTGGTAATATTAAAAGAAATCTCCTTAAAAGTAATCTCCTTCCAAATTGGGTGAGGGATTGTATAATTACGTGCTAACAAAAATGGCAGTTCCTTAAGGATTCAAGGAAAACAAAACAAAAGTGCTTTATGAACCTAAACACTCCAGAAAAAAGATCATAAGTCATGGGAATCAGAGCCAAACTCTGTAAAACCATTTATAACCAGACTTTCATAACAATGAAGACTTTGAAAACAATGTCCCTTCACAAAAGTCAGCTACATAAGCATGTCGTCATATGCCACATCAAAGAAGACATAAGTCTATTGTTGCTTTTGCTCCAAACCCTTAAAGGTCACAGATTCCAATTTCTCATTCTCTCTCTCTCTTTTTTTTTTTTGTTGGTCATCCTAAATCTTGTAAGCATCCTTCCAAGTTTCATTAAGTAAATAATAATACAACATACCTTCCACAAAGCTAAGGTCAAAATAGCCAGAACCAACAATCCAAGGAGTATTGCTAGTATTATAACCCATAAAGGGATTACAAAGGAGACATTTGGAGTAGCCCAAATGATAGACGTTCTTATCTGAAACGAAAAGATATGAGGTGTAAATGAACAAAGATTCTGTAAGAAATGAAACCAGAAAATGAAACACAATTAAATTGCCAGATTAGAAACATATACTGCCCACAGTTCTTGTACATTAACTTTATTTGCTGCAACTTCTGCAACCTTATTTACAATAATCCTTAAAAATGGGGTTTGCACAGACATAAATACCTCTTATATTAGACATAATATAAAACATTTTCACCCACTGAATATAGAATCACTCTGAAGCTCACCAAACTAACAGTAAACACTTCAAAACCATACAAGGAACCAAACTCTGCTCTCAGTTACACCAGTGTAAAATCCAGAGTAATACCATTGACTTAAATAGAATTACTCTGAACAATGGTGTAAACAAGAACCAATTTCAGCCTAAGTTCTCTAGTGGAACTAAAATATGTACCATCTACGTTATATGATGTAATTTAAAAACTTTTGCTGACAAACCAATACAATTTTTTTAATATTACCTTATGTTTCAGCTAAGCAGCCCAAGAGCTAAACTCCTCATATAGAATTTCATCCATGTAATATAAGCATAATGCACAAAAATACCGTTGTTTTTGAACTCTCTCTAACATTATTCTGTCATACTTAAAGGACGCTTAGTGTACATGTAGAATGACCATTTTAATGTATTGTGAAGTAATTGGAAAGTATAGCAACATCTCTTTCATTGTCTGTGTCTCTAGAAAGCAGCAGGTGTGGATAATATGTGAATTATGAGGTGTTAAGGTCTTCCCACTAATTTTACAAAATCATCTAGATTCCAAGCCTTCATTGTAACAAATGACACTAACTGCCCTTCTAGCTTTTTCCCCTCCGGTCTTCCCACTAAATTATCTCCTGGCTCTCTCCTCTATACCTCATACCCAGTTAATTCTACTCCCTCAGGCCTTGTCTACACTACGAGAGTAGTTCGATTTTACTTAAATCGAATTTTTGGAATCGATATTGCAAAGTCGAACGTGTGTGTCCACACTAAGGACAGTAATTCGACTTTGTGAGTCCACACTAACGGGGAAAGCGTCGACATTGGGAGCGGTGCACTGAGGGCAGCTATCCCACAGTTCCCGGAGTCCCCGCCGCCCATTGGAATTCTGGGTGGAGCCGCAAATGCCTTCTGGGTAAAAAAAAAAGGGGCCAGGGTGCTTTTGGGTAACTGTCGTCATCCGTCCATCACTCCCGCCCTCCCTCCCTCCCTGAAAGCGCCGGCGGGAAATCATTTCGCGCACTTTTCCAGTCATTGACAGCGCGGACGCCACAGCACTGTGAGCATGGAGCCCGCTGCAACCATCGCTGCAGTTGTGGCCGCTCTCAACGCCTCGCAGCTTATCATACAGGTTGCCCTGAGGCAGATGCAGAAAAGTCAGGCGAGGAGGCTACGTCAACGCGGTGATGGCCTGAAGTCTGAGAGTAGCACAGACCTCTCAGAAAGCAGGGGACCCAGCGCCGAGGACATCACGGTGGCAATGGGTCATGTTGATGCTGTGAAACGGCGATTCTGGGCACGGGAAACAAGCACTGAGTGGTGGGACCGCATAGTGCTGCAGGTCTGGGATGAATCACAGTGGCTGCGAAACTTCCGCATGCGGAAGGGAACTTTCCTTGAACTTTGTGAGTTGCTGTCCCCTGCCCTGAAGCGCAATGACACCCGGATGCGAGCAGCCCTGACTGTCCAGAAGCGAGTGGCCATAGCCCTCTGGAAGCTTGCAACGCCAGACAGCTACCGGTCAGTCGCGAACCAGTTTGGGGTGGGCAAATCTACCGTGGGGGTTGTTGTGATGCAAGTAGCCAAGGCAATCGTTGATGTACTGCTGCCAAAGGTAGTGACCCTGGGAAACTTGGAGGCGATCATAGATGGCTTCGCAGCGATGGGATTCCCAAACTGCGGTGGGGCCATAGATGGAACTCACATCCCTATCCTGGCACCGGAACACCAGGCCAGCCAGTACATTAACAGAAAGGGCTACTTTTCCATGGTGCTGCAAGCACTGGTGGACCACAGGGGACGTTTTACCAACATCTACGTGGGATGGCCGGGCAAGGTTCATGACGCTCGTGTTTTCAGGAACTCTGGTCTGTTTAGATGGCTGCAGCAAGGTATTTACTTCCCGGACCACAAAATAACTGTTGGGGATGTGGAGATGCCTATAGTCATCCTCGGGGACCCAGCCTACCCGCTAATGCCCTGGCTCATGAAGCCCTATACAGGTGCCCTGGACACTGAAAAAGAACTCTTCAACTACCGGCTGAGCAGGTGCAGAATGGTGGTGGAGTGTGCTTTTGGACGTCTCAAGGGGAGATGGAGAAGCTTGCTGACTCGCTGTGATCTCAGCGAAACCAATATCCCCATTGTTATAGCAGCTTGCTGTGTGCTCCACAATCTCTGTGAGAGCAAGGGGGAGACCTTTATGGCGGGGTGGGAGGTTGAGGAAAATAGCCTGGCTGCTGATTACTCACAGCCAGACAGCCGGGCGATTAGAAGAGACCAGCGGGAAGCGCTGTGCATCCGGGAGGCTTTGAAAGCAAAGTTCCTGAGTGAGCAGGGTAACCTGTGACTTTAAAGTTTGTGTACAGAGAAGCCGAACCTGCCCCCGTTTCTTTACCCAGTTCATGTTGACTATCCTATCCAGTTACATACCCCCTTCACCCCACTTCCAACACACGTTTCAAAATAAAAATAGTTCTACTTTGTTAAAGCACACCGTTTTCTTTAATACTGTTTTCGCGGGAATTTTTTAAAACTGGGACACAGACTGTGGTGCGGAGCGGGTGTAGTGTAGTCGCGCGAATGCAGCTTCTAAACTCAAGGACTGACAGGCTCCGCTGCGGTGGGATGGTTGTTTCAACGGAGCCTGTCACCCCTCCTGATAGGGACTGTGTGTATGGGGGGTCTATGTGACTTTGTGGCAGGGGGAGGACGGTTACAGATCCCCTGCTGTGTGGCTCTGTGATCCTGCCTAAGGACCGCCGCTTAAGATCTCTAACTGCCCTCCCCTGCCACAAAGTCACAGAGCAACCCACCCCCCACCACATAACATGAAAACAACCTCCCAGACTAACCAGGGTAAGTAGTCACTGCATCACTGCACTATGTATGTGCCCTGCTGCTGTGCCTGCCCCCGACTATGTACCCTGCCAAAGGTGACTGTCCTGTCCAATTACCAACCCCCTTTCCCCCCCTCCTCCAAAAGAACATGATCGAAACAGTAGTTAACAGAAACATATTTTTTATTATCAACTACACATGGAACTGGGAAGTGAAACTTGGACGGGGGCTTGTGTCAGGCGGGAAGGAAAGAACTTGTCAAACTTTGGGGAATGAGAGCCTTCTGCTGCTCGAGCTCTCTGCAGGGGTGGAGTGAGAGTTAGCAGGGACTCTGCCGCCTCTCCTTCTGTGCACTTTGGGTGAGGGGAGTATGGGACTTGGTGGCGGGGGAGGGCGGTTAGAGATGGACTGCAGCGGGGCTCTGTCCTCCTGCCTCCGTTCCTGCAGAACATCCACAAGGCGCCGGAGCGTGTCCGTTTGCTCCCTCAGTAGTCCAAGCAGGGTTTGAGTCGCCTGCTGGTCTTCCTGACGCCACCTCTCCTCCCGATCCATGTTGGCTTGGTGCATTCGGGTCAAGTTCTCCCGCCACTGGGTCTGCTGTGCTGCCTGGGCTCTGGAGCAGGCTATAAGCTCTGAGAACATGTCCTCCCGTGTCCTCTTCTTCTTATGCCTAATCCTCCCTAGCCTCTGGGAGTGTGATGACAGGCTAGGTTGTGAGACAGTCGCAGATGGGGCTGTGGGAATGGGAAAAAGGGAGTGAATTCCTCAGAAAGATAAATGTAGTTGTGAACAAAGAACATAGTCTTTCTCTGTGAACAGGACCATGCACAGCACCTATCACATGCGCACTCAGCACAAGGTCGAATTCTCGGCCTTCGCATTCAGTGTCTGGGGTTTTGCGGACCACATTTGAGAACCGTGTCAGGACAACGGAATTGCTCTTGCACGCAGACATGGTAAGCCGTAGATTCGTGGCAGCTTAAAACTTTAATATTAGCAATGGCCTCATTTCACATTGAAATCAATGTCGGTCCCTGCTGCCAGCAATCCGGCAAGCAGGAAGTCTGCTCCTGTGCCACACCCTCGCGGCTGTCCCCGGGAACGATCCCTTTCGGCTGCCCCTCTCCCGCCTCCACCGCGTGGCTGCAAACCAGCGGTTACAGTTCTGTAAAGGAACGGTAAAGCAGTCCCAACACTAACATTCCCCTACCTCATTCAAAGCAGGTCATCATGAGCGACATCACCCTCATGAGGATCTCTGAGAGCGACAGACAGAGAATGCTCCGGGAAAGCCTCCAAAGACCAGGGCCGTATGCCGCCATGCTGTGCCAAGCAATGATTCCGGAGTACTTGCTAGTCTCGTGGCGCGGCAACGTGTCCTACTACGGAGGACCCAATAAGGCCGCTCTCCCCAAGAACCTAATGCAGCGGATTTCAAATTACCTGCAGGAGAGCTTCCTTGAGATGTCCCAGGAGGATTTCTGCTCCATCCCCGGACATATAGACCGCATCTTACTGTAGCTGCAGTAGCAGGGACTAAACAGTAGAGCGGCTTGGGCAGGACAATCATGCAAAACCGGACATTGCTAGATTTTTTTTCAATAGTTGCACTGCCCATGACTGAACCGTAAAGTTAATCAAACTAATCATGAGAAACCCATTTTTTAAATTGTTAATATTCATGTTCTGTTACAAATAAATGTTTAGATGTTTACAACACTTACTGGATGATCCTTCACCAGATTCTGTGTCCGGGGTAACGGCTGGGGAGGGTTGGTAGGGGATCTCTGTAAGGGTGATGAAGAGATCCTGGCTGTCGGGGAAATCAGCGTTGTGAGCGCTGTCGACTGCCTCGTCCTCCTCATCTCCTTCCTCATCTTCCCCGTCCGCGAACATCTCCGAGGATCCGGCCGTGGACACTATCCCATCCTCGGAGTCCACAGTCAGTGGTGGGGTAGTGGTGGCGGCCGCACCGAGGATGGAATGCAGTGCCTCGTAGAAACGGGATGTCTGGGGATGGGATCCGGAGCGTCCGTTTGCCTCTTTGGTCTTCTGGTAGCCTTGCCTCAGCTCCTTGATTTTCACGCGGCACTGCGTTACATCCCGGCTGTATCCTCTCTCTGCCATGTCTTTAGAGATCTTCTCATAGATCTTTGCATTCCGTCTTTTGGATCGCAGCTCGGAAAGCACGGACTCATCGCCCCACACAGCGATGAGATCCAAGACTTCCCGATCAGTCCATGCTGGGGCCCTCTTTCTATTCTGAGATTGCACTGCCATCAGTGCTGGAGAGCTCTGCATCGTTGCCAGTGCTGCTGAGCTCGCCACGATGTCCAGACAGGAAATGAGATTCAAACTGGCCAGACAGGAAAAGGAATTCAAATTCAAATTTTCCCGGGGCTTTTCCTGTGTGGCAGTTCAGAACATCCGAGCTCTTACTGCTGTCCAGAGCGTCAACAGAGTGGTGCACTGTGGGATAGCTCCTGGAGCTATTAGCGTCGATTTCCATCCACACCTAGCCTAATTCGACATGGCCATGTCGAATTTAGCGCTACTCCCCTCGTCGGGGAGGAGTACAGAAGTCGAATTAAAGAGACCTCTATGTCGAACTAAATACCTTCGCGGTGTGGACGGGTGCAGGGTTAATTCGATGTAACGGCGCTAACTTCGACATAAACGCCTAGTGTAGACCAGGCCTCAGATACTGCTCAAAGCTCTCCTCATCAATCTCACTTGTTACTTTGTTTCTCTCTGATGTTTCTAGGTCGAAAGAGTTAGCTTGAGCTTTCCTTATCTTCTTACTCATAGGTTACATCCTCTGCCATCTTTCTCTATCTTTCTCCTTTTCCATTGCACTAGGAAGTTATTTCTGTCTTGGGTTTTCTGCTGGACCCATCTCACATACTCCTCTTCAGCCTAAGCAGAGTAAGTTTGTGGCAGATGGAACTCATCCTGCTCTTCATGATGGAATGCAACTACCAGGCAGTCTCCAAAGCAAACTGATTATATGCCTTCTGAAGCTGTCTTCTACTTTTACTGCTTGAGGTATCGCTAGGAAATCAGAATCCCTACTTACTGAGTCTGTTGCTTACTGCTCGTCCCTCTGCCCCATTCTAGGCTTAAATACTTTAGTCCAATATTGTATTATCCTTCTGGTGTCTGCCAAGATCTTCCTCACTCTCTCTCTTGGCCCTCGTCTTGCCAGCTAAGTCTCTTTTTCATCAAATTCTCCCATGCAGATTCCCGTTCCCTTATAATTAACTCATCAGGATCCAGATTTAGCTGTTCTGATGCTCCTCTCCCTTACACCAGTGTAAAACAGAACCGTCTCCACTGAAATCAACAGAGCTACACTAGTGTAAACTAGTGAAAGAGGAGAATCGGGCCCAACTTTTTCAGCCCTGCCACCAATTCTGTTTGCTAAGCTTTGGCTATTAGCTAACTGGCCAATTATAACCAAATAGTTCTGAACTTACTCATTCACTTTAATGGAGTGTTCAATTTGAAGATTGATGATAACCCCTTGGCCCTTAGAATGAATCATTTTAGTGATTAAGATTCTAAGGGTAGGTCTACACTACAGCCGGGATCGATGATCTGAGATCAATCCACTGGCAGTCGATTTAGCGGGTCTGCCAGATCGACTGCAGATCGGTCTCCAGTCGACCCCTGTATTCTACCCCTGATGAGAAGAGTAAGGTAAGTCAACAGGAGAGTTTCTCCTGTCAACCCCCCGCGGTGTAGATCCTGCAGTAATTCGACTTAAGGTACATGAACTCCAGCTACGTTATTCACTTAGCTGGAGTTGCATAGCATAGGTCGACTTACCGCAGTAGTGTAGACATAGTCTCTGTGATGGACAAGTGCCAAGATAACTCCACTCCTTCCATCTATCTTTCTTGCTCTTTTTTTTTTAAACAGTATCTCCAGCTTCCTTTCTGAACCTGATCTTTCTCTTTCTTTCTTTCTCCCTCCCTCCCTCGATCATGGCCTCCCTCTCTTTTTGTGAGCACCAGCAGACCCTATTCATGTTTCCAACTACCATCATACCTAACTGCATAAGCCAGTCCTTTCCACCTTTTCCATCTCTGTGCCTCTGGTTCCTGATCTGAGGCAGCACTTGCAGAGTTAGCAGGCGGAGGGTGGTGGGAGGATCAGAATGGCCTAATGAGACACATCTATCTACACTTCTAGAGTGCAGTCACTGTAGTATCTGGACTCTGTTACCTGATTCTATGTTCTGGATAACAGTACTGATCTAGCAAGGCTAGAACACTTATCTTCCAGCTACAATGTACCATGTGGGTTCCCCAGAAGATCCTCAGAAACTATCTAGTCCTTATGGTGTTTAACACTAAGATTGGCCAGAGTCCCATTGGTTAAATGCCAACATTGTTAGACATATTGTCATTGATCTTGCAATGGACACATTCAGCTACCATGCTTCTCCACTGCAGCTGGGCATACTTATTGAACCCTGATACTGCATTCATTTGTAAACATGCTCCATGGGAATTTGGATGCAAATATGCAAAAAAATCATATATTCTTTATCCAATTAAATTAAGTGAAATTTGTTTCCTTTCTCAAATAAACACCACAAAACTCCCACTACCCTCCAAACACCCCCCGTCCCCCCATAGCAGGGTAAAAGGAAACAATTCCACCATTGTAGTATTTTTCACATCCTATTGGGCATTGCAGAATGTTGTAGGCTTTCTACACCACTTGGTTCAGCAGTAACCGTGGAGGCCTCCTAGTTTAATATGTTAATAAATATTTTTGAATGGCTTTCCTTGTGTCGCACAGCAATACTGTATCCGGCATTAAAATGCAAGGGCTGCAAGAATGAGAGCAAGGTCAGCTGCTCTGTCTGCAGTGACTCTGCACACAGAAAACTCGGTCATGGATAACAGTGAATTGGTAAAAAAGGCCTATCTGGCCAAAATAGTCATGAGTTGCAGAGATGAGTGGCTGCACAAAATCTGTAAAACAGCAAGGAATTGCCTAATGAGGAGAAGAATTTCTCTCTGCTGCTTAAAAATTATGGTGGGAACCCTGAGGTAAGTATTGAGCAAGGGATAAGAATGGGTAAAAAAAAAAGAAAAAGAAAACCTCACAGACAGCCCAAGAAGAGAGAGCTAGACTGATAAGATATATCTGAAAGAAAGTGCTGTCTCTATTGGAAAAGTTCTTGATTCCCAATACTTCACGAGCAAGGAGCAATATTTCTGTCTGAATATGATCAAAGACTATAGCCCTGTGGCCAACCTCACATACATCAGTTCCATACTGGTGTAATTCATTTGACTTCAATAGAATTGCTTTCATAAAGGGGTGCAGCACTGGGCCCTAGTACTGGTGTTACTTATCTGAGGCTGTCGGTGCCAAGAAAGAAGCAGTAAAGCAAGACCTACAGGCATGTCAAGAAACCTTTGAAATTCACAACCAGAAGCTGATCTAAGTAGCACCTTTGATCAGCCTGAATCTGATGGACTCAGAGAAAACTTATTTGCCTGCAAAATTGTTGTGATAAAGCCATTGCTGATCTTGATATCTTGAGCCAAATTCACTCCTGGTGTAAGCAGTAATGCAGGGTACTTAAATGCAGTAGGCCCAAGAGTCTAAGAAATTGCACGAGGGATAATATTAACAATTGTAACAGGGCACTATGAAAAAAAAGACAGTACACCTACAAGAAATTAGCCAGTTATGTATGGGTAGGTAGAGAGCCAGTTGGTGACAGTTTATTGACACTGGCACATTTTTAACAAGAAAATTACTAGAGGGCTAGGCAAGTGGCCAGTAGACATTACAGCTAGCTGCTTTATTTTTTGTTTAAGAAGACCTTTAAATAAGTCATGACCATCTAAATGTGCACATAGGGCCTGATTTAAGTCCTATAGAAATCAATGGAAAGAATCCCATTGACTTCCACAGGCTTTGGATCAGGCCCATAGCTTGCTTATGTAACTACTGGCTCCTATCACCTATCCCCTCTCACCCATCCCTTTCATTTGTTTGTTGCACTCATTTGTTGTACCTTGTCCCAATTTAGCTCATAAACACGTTAGGTTAGGTAAGGTGTGTTATGGTTTTGGCAGAGCATCTTACACAATGGGGTACCATTCCTAATTGGGTCTTCTGGAGTGCTCCACTAATACAAATAATAAATAATGATGAATTGTGAACCAATTATCACCTTGCCAGTCTGAGTGGGAGCTGCAACCCTTTCCCTTTGCCGCAAGGCTGTGCCATCCTCCTATCAGTCTCTGTAGAGCTTACAAATTATGTAACATCAATAAAAAGCCTTAATCCTGTGCAGGTGCAGAGTGTTGCATAAGTCAGGCAGTGTAGGGGAAGATGGTCTTTTATTAAGGAGAGTGCTGTTGCACTGTCACCAAATTATGCCAATCTTGTAGCAGGAGTAAGGCCAGAGAAGGGAATGCATAGCTAAAGGCTTTATTTGCATGCTATACATCACACTTAAACCCACGTCTCCTCACCCATGCCCATTCTCCACCAACCCCATGCACCTCTTTGCCTTGTATTCTTGAAAGCAAAGAAGTGGTTGTGCAAACTGTTTGAAATTTACTTCCTCTCAATGGGAAGGACTATGCCAAATGCTTAATCCTAGTTGCGCCTATACAAAGCCTGCACTCACACTAGCATTAGAACATAACAACCCTGTGTTCCTGCTGCACACTTCACAAAGCCTAATAATGCAGTCACTGATAGACAATTCGAGATTGCAGGCTCTGAACACCCACAGGAAGAGGCTGATGCAGGAGAAAAAACAAAACATCCTTCCAGTTTTTGCCTTCCTTATTCTAATATCTACACAGTGGCCATATGTCATGCACACTCTCCACAAACAGTTTTTACTTACGATTTTGATTTAGGTATATTTAAATCTGTCCTATCTCATAGAGCTGGAAGGGACCCTAAAAGTTCATTGAGTCCAGTCCCCTGCCTTTGCTAGCAGGACCAAGTACTGATTTTGCCCCAGATGCTTAAGTGGCCCCCTCAAGAATTGAACTCACAACGCTGGGTTTAATAGGCCAATGCTCAAACAACTGAGCTATCCCTCCCCCCACATAAGAAATGCCAACAGTGTTAGACACCAATTGTTCAGCATTACATTTTGATAAACATTACATTTTATTCCACATGACACATTAAATATGGCCAATACTAATTTTTTCCACTATGTTGAACAAATGCCTGGTGCTTTTCTCTGTCATGATGAAGGGATTCACATCAGGGATGCAGCAGTAGGCCATTGTGATTTTCTGTCTGTTACATTGCTGGGGGAGCTGCTGAATCGCAGAGCGTGTGGGAGCCTATTAATTTCATTGGGTGATATCTGGTTCTTGTGTTATGTGAAGGGGTAAATAACACTTCCCTATTTATTTTCTCTACACCGTTGATAATTTTGTAGACCTCTATCATATCCCCTCTTAGTCATCACTCTTCTAAACTGAATAGTCCCAGTCTTTGTAATCTCTCCTCGTATAGAAGCTGTTCCATACCCCTCATCATTTTTGTTGCCTTTCTCTGTAGCTTTTTCAATTCTAATGTATCTTTTTTTGAGATGGGGCGACCAAAACTGTATGCATGTTCAAGGTGTGGGAGTACCAGTGATTTATATAGCGGCATTATGATATTTTCTGTCTTATTATCTATCCCCTTCCTAATGGAAGCATTCTGTTTGCTTTTATGACTGCTGCTGCACATTGAGTGGATGTTTTCAGAGAACTATCCATGATGACTCCAAGATCTCTTTCTTGAGTCATAACTAATTTAGACCCCATAATTTTGTATGCATAGTTGGGATTATTTTTTTCCAGTGTGCATTACTTTCCATTTATCAACATTGAATTTCATCTGCCATTTTGTTGCCCTGCCAAGGCTCCTTCCCCACTCTGAACTTTAGGGTATAGATGTGGGGGCCTGCATGAAAACTTCTAAGCTTAACTACCAGCTTAGATCTGGTCTGCTGCCACCACTCCCAATGTGCTAATTCCCTTCCCTGGGTAGCCTTGAGAGACTCTTCACCAATTCCCTGGTGAATACAGATCCAAACCCCTTGGATCTTAAAACAAGGAGAAATTAACCATCCCCCCTCCTTTCTCCCACCAACTCCTGGTGGATCAAGATCCAACCCCCTTGGATCTAAAAAACAGGGAAAAATCAATCAGGTTCTTAAAAAGAAGGCTTTTAATTAAAGAAAAAGGTAAAAATCATCTCTGTAAAATCAGGATGGAAAATAACTTTACAGGGTAACCAAACTTAAAGAGCCCAGAGGACCCCCCTCTAGCCTTAGGTTCAAAGTTACAGCAAACAGAGGTAAACACCCTAGTAAAAGGTACATTTACAAGGTGAGAAAACAAAGATAAAACTAACATGCCTTGCCTGGCTGTTTACTTACAAGTTTGAAATATGAAAGACTTGTTCAGAAAGACGTGGAGAGCACTGATTGATGTCTGGTCCCTCTCAGGCCCAAGAGCGAACAACCACCAAAACAAAGAGCACAAACAAAAGCCTTCCCCCCTGCCCACCAATATTTGAAAGTATCTTGTCCCCTTATTGGTCCTTTGGGTCAGGTGTCAGCCAGGTTACCTGAGCTTCTTAACCCTTTACAGGTAAAAGGATTTTGGAGTCTCTGGCCAGGAGGGATTTTATAGTATTGTACACAGGAGGGTTGTTACCCTTCCCTTTATAGTTATGACATGCCCAAACACCCAGTTTGGTGTAATTCCTTTGTAACTCCTCACAGTCAGCTTTGGACTTAATTATTTTCAGTAAGTTAGTACCATCTGCAAACTTTGTCACCTCACTGTTCACCCCCTTTTCCAGATCATTTATGATAATGTTGAACAGCACCAGTCCCAGTACAGATCCTTTGGGAATGCCACTATTTACCTCTCTTCATTGTGAAAACGGACTCTTTATTCCTACCCTTTGTTTTCTATCTTTTATCCTGTTATTGATCCATGAGAGAACCTTCCCTTTTACCCCATGACTGCTTACTTAGCTTAAGAGCCTTTGATCTAAGACCTTGTCAAAGGCTTTCTGAAAGTTGAAGTATAGTGGCACCCTCCTGTCAAGTATACTAATTTTTAGGGTTGCAAAGTTTAAAGGGTAGAGCGATATCACAAATTTAAGGAGATATTTCTCCCAGTGTGCATTAAAATAGCCACATAGAAATTAAGCAAACCATTTTCAAGTAAGCTCCTGTTGTTTCTGATAAAGCATGCTGTTTAGGAATAATCTAGAAAACAACATTTAAAGTAAAATGAAGAATTTCAATCCTTTCACATGTAGCTGTATACTATACTGTATAAACCGCCTAGAGAAGTTGTGGCATCGCCTTCACTGGAGGTTTTCAAAAAGAGGCTGGATAGTCATCTGTCTTGGATGGTTGAAACACAACAAAACCTGTATCTTAGCCGGGGATTAGACTAGATGACCCTTGCAGTCCCTTCTAACCCTATGGTTCTATGATTCTATATCAATTGGATCACCCTTGTCCGTATACTTGCTGGCAACCTCAAAGAATTCTAATAAATTGGTGAGGTATAATTTCCCTTTACAAAAGTCGTGTTGACTCTTCCCTCACATATGTTCATCTCTGTGTCCAATAATTCCATTTCTTTTACTAAAGTTTCAACCAATTTGCCTGATACTGAATTTAGGCTTATGGCCTGTAATTGCCTCTGGAGACTTTTAAAAAAAATCAAAATAATACTAGCTATCCTCATGTCATCTGATACAGAGGCTGATTTAAGCAACAGATTGCATAATATATCAGGGGTCGGCAACCTTTCAGAAGTGGTGTGCCGAGTCTTCATTTATTCACTCTAATTTAAGGTTTCACGTGCCAGTAATACATTTTAACGTTTTTAGAAGGTCTTTCTATAAGTCTATAATATATTACTAAACTATTGTTGTATGTAAAGTAAATAAGGTTTTAAAAATGCTTAAGAAGCTTCATTTAAAATTAAATTAAAATGCAGAGCCCCCTGGACCAGTGGCCAGGACCCGGGCAGTGTGAGTGCCACTGAAAATCAGGTCACATGCCGCCTTCGGCATATGTGCCATAGGTTGCCTACCCCGATATAGTTAGTAATTGTGCAATTTCATATTTGGATCCTTCAGAACTCTTAGGTGAATACCATCTGGTTTATTACTGTTTAATTTATCAATTTGTTCCAAAGCCTCATCTACTGATGCTTCAAGCTAGGACAGTTCTTTAGATTTTGTCACCTAAAAAGAATGGCTGTCGTGTTGGAATCTCCCTGTCTTCCTCTGCAGTGAAGACCGATGCAAAGAATTAAATTTAGCTTCTTTGCAATGGCCTTGTCTTCCTTGAGTGCTCCTTTAGCATCCCGATCATCCAGGAGTCCCACTGATTGGCAGGCTTCCTGCTTTAGATGTACTTAGACATTTTTTGCTGTTAGTTTTTGTCTTTTGCTAGTCACTCTTCAAATTCTTTTTTGGCCTGCCTAATTATACTTTTACACATGACTTGCCAGAGTTTATGCACCTTTCTGTTTTCCTCCAGACAGGTCCAAACTATAGCCTAGAAAGTGCCTGTGTTAGGCTAATTAATTCACAGATCATGATCCTGTTGGAAATGCAGAAACTGTGTTTATCTTTGTGTCATGTAAAGTGTTGAGCACTCCCAGCATTAAATAAGTACCAGTAACTAAGCAAATCATAGTGCCAAATAGGATGCTCATTGCAATGTTAACCTTTTATCTTTATTCCTTTTGGAAACGGTTTTATTATTAAAATGCCAGCTTATTCATAGCTATCTGATTTATCTGCTATTTTAAGAAACAGTAGCTTTAAGTTAGTTATTCTTGTAATGCTATTGCTACTGCAATAACATTACAGCCAATTAATCTGCTTTTCATCTAATCTTTAATCATTTTTCTTATAGGGGTTGATAGATCATAAATAACCTCTTTAATACTCCTACATGTAACCATCAAACATTTACAGTATAATGTTCTTGTATGTTTTGAAAAAATGCCCAAAGCAATATGTAAAAGCTCCCTTGAGCTTGGTGTCATAATTAATATTGACATTTGTGTTTACATATTACAATGCCTTGTGTAAACCGACTTCTTAGGGATTACAAGGCTATTTAAAATAAACATACCCAATAGTTCATACTGTATAACACCGTTTAAAACAAAAGAGTAAAAAAAAGTGTATTAAAACCAACTTTGTTCACTGTAGAAAAATTGATCAAACAAACTATGCCAAAGTCATTCTGGGTAGATCCTATTATACATTTAAGATAAGAAAAGTAATTTTATTTTATCAAATACAAAACTGGCTCAAGAGTCACATAACCAAAGTCAAGGAAGTTACCAGCTATACTAATCCCATACCTCAGTCTTTACTACAAAGAATTTCCTGTGCAAACATTACTGAAGGAATGCATAAAATCTTATTTACAATAATTATATCTATACCAAAATGGCAATTTCCTCTTGAATGTTACAGCCTTCAGCAAGAAAGAACTTCCAGTTGTACAATATACAGGTCTGATTCAAAGCCCATTGAAGTCAATGGAAAGACTCCACTTTACATTTATAGATTTAGGATCAGGCCCCATTATAGAGTGCTACTGAAGAGCAGGAGTAAACAGTTCCTAAGGGTCATCTGATCTATTTAGTTTTATTGTAACTGAATGGTGAATCAATTACGTTTCCAGCATCCTTCCTCTTTCCCTACCATGTAGAAGATAAGCACCATATCCAATGACAAAAATACCATGCCCTAAATCCTACAAACACATATAAATGCTTAATTTTAACTTTACCAAATATTCCCATTGAAGTTAGCTGATTATTTACATACTTAAAATTAAATATATGCAAAAATATGCTGTATAAACGATAATCTCCACTCATTTCATCAGACCTTCTTCTGAATCAGCCAACAGCACTGTGTCATCTGCACAGAGAAATTATTCACCGATTTTGCATTCATCTTTATACCTTCCTTTGTTTCTTCAATTAATTTAATCAAACACTCTATAAATGTTGAATCAAGAAGGTGACGTTAAACAACCTTGTCTGACTCCTCTCTTGATCTCCATTTTCATTTTCATCTCCCTTTATAATCGCCTTCTGATTCCAGTATAATTTTGTATAATTATTTTAATACTTTTGTATCCATCAATTCTGACAGATTGTAATGTATTGAGCAAACTATGGTCATATGCAAGGATACTGGGAAAACATGCAAGATCCCAATGAATGACTGAGCTGTATGGCAAACTAGAAATTATTGCTACTTAGGAAGAATCATTGTAGAAAATGGAAGATTGGATACCGAAATCAGCACCAGAATAGCAAGAGCAAAAGGGACATTCTGGAAGAGTAAATATCTGATGAGAAAGAATGTAAATCTGAAGACTAAATTCCAAGTCTTAAAAACTCACCTTTGGTCTGTGTTAAATTGCAGCTCTGAAACATGAACATTCAAACAACTGATAATAAAGAAACTACGATCCTTCAAATTATGGTGTGTTGCAGAAGAATTCTAAAAAAAACAATAGACTGTGAAACCAACACAGGTGATGTTTATGGGCACTGGAATGGAAAATTGGTGGCAGAAGAACATGAGCCAGAAAAAGAAGATCCTGGATGGATGATGTGGTACCCTTGGTGACTCAAAAGGACTATTCATCCACTATTAGCAGAGGCTCATACAGAATGGGGTACCATGTTTGCAAACTGTGACACTGCACCCCATATTCGTCACAGCGATTTTATTATTATATAATTATGGCATGATGATGCATTTTGTACAAGATGGGTCATGTGAAGTGTCAATGGAAAAGTTATGATTTGCTGAATACAATATCCTGTTTGTATGCATGTATTATTTTTGTATCTGAAGTTATGAATACTGACTATGTATCTGTATTTCACATGTAGTTACACCTGGGTGACACCCACTAGGCAAGATGCTTTCAGTCTAGATAGTGGGTGGGGAAATGGCCCATTCAAAGTAATGGGCCCTTAGGAAAAACCATAGGCCTTAGGAGAAGCTTATCCCCCACCTGGTGAGCCTTCCTGAGAACTCTCCAGACAGCCTGTAAGTAATGGCTGCTATGACTCCACAAGGTCATGAGACAGGCCATATGTCTCTGGATTCCACCTTGGGATGTCAGTGTTTTTCCACAAACTGAATTTTGGAACAAAGGGTTCCAGGCATATGCTAAAGCTACATAAGGCCTGAATTGACATCATCCGTGATTCTTCACTCCCCACACAAGAAGACGCCGGAAACACCTGAGAAATAAAGACTGAACTGGGGAAAGTGCTGGACCCACGCTAAAGGGATTCCTAGCCTCTGTATGAAAGACCTGGTGATTCCAAGCTGTAAAGCAAGTGCAGCCTGCTTGTACCATCTCTCGGGGTGAGAATTTGCTAATTCATATCCTAGTATTGTAGGCTTAGTTTGCGTTTTTGTTTATTTGCTTTGATCAGTTTCGCTATCACTTAAAATCTATCTTTTGTTAATAAACTTGTTTTCGTTTTGTCTAAACTAATGAGTTGGAGTGAAGTGTGTGGGAAATCGTAGCTCAAGGGGCAAAGGCTGTTGCATTTCCTCTCCACACTGAGGAGGCGGCAAACTGGTTAATAAATTCATACTGGTTAGGGCTTTGACCGGGGCAGGATGGTACAGCTCTCGGGTCTAGGCTGGGAAGTTGGTGGTTATTTTGGCTGTAGTCTGTCTACTGTTGATTCACATGCAGTGGCTGGTCAAAGAGTCTGCATGTAACTGCAGCTGGGTGTGTCCCTACCCGTGTGTATGCTAGTGAAAGTGTAGGCCCGGGCCTGGGTCTGCAATTTGTCACAGCAGCACAGTGAGAGAGGGAGCCCAGGCTGGTGGGTCAGAGGGCTCAGTGGTACCCCAGTTCCAGGTGGCACCCTGGGGGGAACCCATCACACAAACCTCCAATAAAGAGATTCCACATAAGCAGTAGTAGCATATTGGGGGTATGCCGTATTTATTACAGTATATCTTACCTAAACTCCAAGCCTACGGAGGGTGCAAGTTATTTATGAAGTATAAGCATGTTGCAAATTGATTTTAAAAAATGTTACAATCATTAGCCTTCTGCCCCTTTCCCTATCTCACAAAAATACAAACTTCCAAATAAATCCTTGGATAGATACTTTCAAACCACAAGCACTGATCTTTTACACAAAGAGCAAAAAATATGAAGTATTGCTGAACTTCAAGAAAAATTCTTCTCACAAGTGAAACTTCAAAAGATCTTGTGCACATATCACATCAAGCTGTAGAGTTGGCAAACATCCACTGTGATAGTCAGATAGGAGAAGACATAAAAGCACTATCATTTTTCAACATTTTACAGTTGCCATAACAGGAATTGTGCATAAATCATCTACACGAAATAACAAGCATTCTACTGGAGTAAAAGAATAAAAAAGGCTTATCTGATCATTTAGTAGATCATCTGAGACTTGTTGAGAACAGCAGGCTATCACCTGTGGCAAAGCACTTCAGACCAGATGGATGCAGTATGATCAACAACGTTCTGTGCAATATGTGTTTCTATAATGGAACACACGTTGCAGAAAACACAAATAACCCGAATTTATCATTCAGCTTGGAGCCTTTGAACCTCGCTGGATGAACACAGTATATTGAGCATCAAAACTTGCAGGGTGCAATACTGGCCCTATTGATGTCAATGGGAGTTTTGCCACTGACTTCAATTGGGCCAGGATTTCACCCTCTGTTTCCAAGCCTAAACATAAATCAACTATACAACAAGCACCTGTTAAAAAAAAAAATAACCCAAAGGAAGAAAAATTCTATAGCTTGACTCCCATACACTACATTTTGCTTGTGTAAATCTAAAACTATATCACTATACTGGTTTTATGGGCCAGAAAATATTCTGTTCCTTAATAGGACTCATTGGTAGACAGATTATATTTTGTTGGCTCAGGATTTAATTTTAGGTTTGAATTGATTGATTTTATATCTTTTGTAAAGGAGGAAGACTGAGAATGATAAACCTCCTTAAATATGTGGAACAAAAAGGATTCAGGTTTTGGTTCCTATGTTGCACTGACATGTTATTTATTTATTTCAGTTAGTACTGGCAAATGAGTTCTCCCTTGCGCTCATTTAAAAAATAAAATTGGACACCTGTATGAACAGACTCTTCTACTTTATTCCCCAAATTTAGTACTTCGGCAACAACAAAAACGTAAAACCCCACAGGGCCAGAAACTGGGACCCCAGAGGATTCCGGGTCATTGATGTCTCCACAATCACCACAGGAGGCTTAGGTTGGATGCTGCCTGCCTCCTGATGCTTCACTCTTGGTTTGATCTCTGGCCTGTCTCAGATTCTAACCTTCGGGTACCCGACTCGGCCTGACTCACAACTCCCACTAGGTCTGACTGCTCATGCCCCACTCATGACAGTTTCCTCAGACCAACCTTCACCCTTGCCCCCAAAGCCATCCAACCCCCTCACAGATGATGGAGAGAATGGGCTGCCTTCCAACCAGCAGCCCCCTGAGGGCCCATGAGCTGCAGGACCACGTCACCTGTCTGCAGGCGAGAACTTCACACTAAAGACCCATGCTACGCATTGTGCGTTGGAAGCACAGAGCCTGTGTGAGCAGGTAGCACACTGGCAGGCTCAGGTGGCGCAGCTCACTCCACAAGCAACTCGCACACTCGCAGGGAGAAGTGGTGATGCTGTGTGCCCAAACGGATCAAGCAGCACCTGTGATGCCACTGCCTGGGTGATTTGACAGGGATTATTGGAAGTTCCAAGGTTTCCTGAACTAATGCAGGCTTCTCTTCCTGCTCTGCCCCTAAATGTACCCCACAGACCAGACTGAGGCAGGGCTAATAGACAGCCTGCTCTCAGGAGACATGCTTGATTTGGCCTCCCCCCTGTTGGAGCAGAACAACCCAGTGCTCTCTGACTGGGACACCCTCCTGCAAGCCTTGCAAGCATCTCTGATGACCCACATTGTGGCCGCTCTGCAGAGGTTGCCCTCCGGAAGCTTTGCAAGAGGCAAAGGTCGGCCATCACCTATGCTGCCCACTTCCGATGGTTTGTGGCTGATGTTGAATGGAATGAGGTGGCCCACCTTTACCAGTTCTGCTGGGGGCTCAATGATAAGGTAAAAGATGAGCTAGTCTGTGTGGAAAATCCCACCCACCTAGGTCTTGGGACAGGTGCAGCAGATCCCCCCAGAACTAGCAATGAGTACACCAGGGCTGCTGCCAACTTTATAGATGATGAAGCAGCCAATACCTTGCAGATCCCCTTCTGGTCAAAATCCACACCAGACCTGATGGAAATTATTGATGGGTCACCCCATCATCTGGACCTGTGACTGGGGAGACCATCCCCTCAGAGGCCATAGCAGAAGGGCACTGAAAAACAATATGCTTTGATGTGATCTGCTCCCTGTTCTTCCTGATAATCCTCAGCATTTGCTGGTTGGAATGGCATGATCCATGTATCTCCTGGTGGCAGAGGAATATTAGCTTCTCCTCTCAATACTGTCAGAAAGTGTGTCTCCAATGAAGCAATCAACCCACAAGTGACCCACACCCAAGGCCCCAGGATGGGAGGAGACCCTCAGAAGCAGAACCCCGGAAAGCAGGGGAACGACTCCAGGCCAGAACCTCAGCCTCCCTGACAAGTACCACGACTACCTGGATGTGTTTGGGAAGAAGAATGCAGACTCACTACCCCCACATAGAGACTATGACTGCCTGATAGACCTATAGCCCGGGGCAAAGATGCCCTATGGATCGATATACTCCATATCTGAACCAGAGCTGGAGGCACTATGTGGGTATATACAAGAAAACCTCACCTAGGGCTTCATTCAGAGATCTCTCTCTCCAGCGGGGGTACCAGTCCTTTTTGTGACGACGAAAGATAGGTCACTATGCCTCTGTCTAAACTATCGCACATTGAACCAAGTGACCATACGTAATTGGTACCCTTTGCCCCTCATTCTGGAATTGCTGGACTGCCTGCGACTGCCAGGATCTTCACAAAACTAGATCTTTGGGTGGCATACGATCTAGTGCACAGAAAGCCTGGGGATGAACAGAAGACTACTTTTCGTACCTGATATGGGCACTTTGAATACTTGATGACGCTGTTTGGCTTGATCAATGCCCCTGTAACATTTCAGTATTTCATAAATATCACGTTCAGGGATATCCTGGACTGATATGTAATTATCTACCTGGTATTTTCTGAGAACCTAGAGCAGCACTACCACCATGTCTGGTCTGTGCTGGGGAGACTACAGAAACATAGGTCATATGCCAAACTGGAAAACGCACCTTCAACCAGGCCAATGTTGAATTTTTGGGATGCATCATCTTCCCAGAAGGAATCCATATAGATGCACACAGGAGCGGCGCCAGGGTTTTTGGCGCCCTAGGCGGGGGTCCTTCCGCGCTCCCGGTTGTCGTCGGCAATTCTGCGGCCAGGGGGGGGGGTCCTTCCGTGTTCCTGGTCTTCGGGGCACCTCGGCAGCAGGTCCCAAAGCGAGTGAAGGACCCGCCACAGAATTGCCGCCGAAGACCTGGAGCACGGAAGGACCCCCCGCTGTCGAATTGCTGCCGAGGGCGGCAAAATGCCGCCCCCCCAAATCCTGGTGCCCTAGGCGACCGCCTAGGTCGCCTAAATGGAAGCGCCAGCCCTGGATCCACAGAAGGTGGAAGCCATCCACAACTAGACAGCATGCTGGTCCCTCTGGGAACTTCAGTGCTTCCTGGACTTTGCAAATTTTTATAGAATATTCTTCGCTGACTTCACTCAATTAATAACTCCCCTGACTTCCCTCCTCTGCAAAGCTCTGCAATTCACTTGGTTGCCCAAAGACCAGCTTGTATTTGACCAGCTGCCTTGACTGCAGCCTGATCCTGGCACACCCTGATCTGACTCATCCATTTATAGTGGGAGCAGATGTGTCCAATGTGGCCCCTAAAGGTGGTACTCTTGCAGCAACTCGGGCCCCAGTCAGTTCTGCACCCTTGTGCATTGTATTCCCAGAAATGTATCCCCACTTAGATGAACTATTAAATACTGGACAAGAAGCTGCTCACCATAAAAATAGTGTTTTAAGAATGGTGGCACCACCTCAAGGGGGCTTGGCACTCAGTACAGGTCTTCTCTGACCACAAGAGCTTCGAATACCTCTGCAAGGCCTGAGCATTGAAACAGAGGCAGCTAAAATGGGCCTTGTTCTTTTCTCAGTTCAAGTTCTTGACTTCACCTTCAAGGTAGGTATCTACACAGATACCTCTATCACAGAAGGGGAATACTATGGGGGAAGCAAAGAACTGACTTTTGAGGCCCTTACCTCCTCAAGCCTGGTAACCTTGCCAGCAACACAATTCAGCAAGACCTGCTCTCCCTCATCCAGTCCACCTCAAAGGAAGACCTGCTTGCTCAAGGGACGCAGGCCCTGCCATCGGGGGCCAAGATGTGCTATTCCTTGTGGGATGGGGTAATGTACGTTGATGAGTGTGTATGTGTCCTGAGGATGCCCCCAAATGGAAGTGCTATGACTGTGCCATGGCGCTCCACTGGTGGGTCACTTTGGCTGCTGGAAGACCTTTTGCATGATTACCCATTTTTTTCTGGTGGCCTCACATGTGAGCTGAGGTCCAAACATACGTGGACTCTTGCGAGTGCTGTGCTTGTACCGAGATATCCCAAAATAGACCCCTTGGCACCTTGGTACCTCCAGCTAGGCCATGGTCTGCCATCAACCTACACTTTATCATGGAAATCCCACCATCTGATGGTCACAATGTAGTCTTAATGGTTGTGGACCACCTGACCAAAATGACCCACTTCATCTCCTGCAACCAGCTGCCTTCTGCCAAGAAAATCGCCCAGCTTCTACTGCACAATATGGGCCGACTGCATGGACTCCCAGACCACACAGTTTCTGACTGAGGCCCACCATTCAGCTCTTGCGTCTGGGGTGAAGCAATCAGGCTACTGGATGTCTGGATATCCACTTCCATCACATACTACCCGCAAACAGATGAACAACCAAGTACTGGAGCAGTACTTGAGGTGCTTCATAAATTACCATCAAGACAATTGGTCTAGTCATATGCAGAGTTTTCCTACAATAACAATGACCATGCCTCTATGGGTCAGAGCCCCTTCTTTGCTAATTACAGTTCCCCCCAACGTTACCAGCAGCCTCACCAAACCCTGCTGCCATTGAATGGCTCCAATAGATGCATCTGATTCAGGAAGAACTCAAAAACCACTTAGAAGTATTTATGGTAGGCCAAAAGGTATGGCTCGCTGACAAACACCTCCAGACCAGGAGACCATCCCACAACCTGGACCACTAGTTCCAGCAGATTAACTTGGTTACCTTCAAACTCCAGCTTCCCGTCTCTCAAAATGATGGAAGAACCTGCAGGTCTAGAACCTAGGACCATAGGATTTCTGGGCTGTTGATGCCTCCCCATCATCACAGGACACTTAGGCTGGGCTCCCGTTGGAGGATCCTGTGAGACTGGGCTCGGTAGGAAATACCCAGCAGGACCTGAGTGATAGCTCCTTGTAGCCCACTGACTGGTTGGCACCATGACAGGGAGCTGTCTGAGCAACAACACAGACTGCCTGCCTGGCTCTGCTTCAGACCCTGCATGTGAGTGCCACCAGACTCCTGCTTCTGACCCTGCCTGCCTCCTTACCCTGCCTGCCTCCTGACGCCAGACTCTGGGTTTGCCCTCTGGCCCGTCTCAGACTCTGACCTTCTGGTACCCACCTTGGCCTGATTCCCAACTACTATTCTGACCGCCCTTGCTCTGGTCATGACAAAAAAATTTAGTCCCAGAACCACTTTCCCCAATAACCCAGGCTCACTTAAACCTCCCCCTCTCTAAAAGTAAGGGGGGAGGGGGAGGAGTGCTCCTAGAAATCTAACTACCTTATTTTAAGGGGAAATGATGAATTAGATATCACAAGCCTGCAATTATTTGAGGGTGGAAATCCAGAGGATGAGTGGAGGCCTTTTTGAAAATCAGGACATAAAAGAGTGACTCCATGACAAACAAGGACAGAGGGTTCTATGGGTGGAACATACTTTCTACCCTTGAGGCATGCTGCTGATTGGGAGGAGACCAGTAACATGTTTAAAAACAATGAACATAACAGAGACAAGATGGTGAAAGTTGCACAAGGTTTTCCCTTCAGATTGTTTGCCCACAGTAAGAAGTTACAGAGGTAATTAGAGTTGGGTTTGATGGTACAAAGATTTTTCTGCACGAAAAGTCTAACAGCATTGAAGTTAAAGCAATGCACAATGCTACAATTTGTTAAAGAACAGTTATTCATTTAAAATGGAGTTCATTGTCATATCAGCTTCATGTACAGATGAGCAATAAGGAAGTTTCATTGTAAAAGTATTCAAGGAACTCACACCGGAAACATAGGAAATACTGGTTTTGCTTTTCCATACATATAGAAAACCTTCACTGTGATCAGGATGACCAAAGTAATTCATGTGCTTAAATCTTAACATATTTTCTGTGATACTTACTGCTATGCTTCCCTCAGGGTGTTTTGCTGGCTGCACTTTATATGGCATCTTCTTAACTTCAAAGGACACATTGGAAGAAAGGGTATACTGGTAATTATTTCTCTGGAAATACAAAAAAAGATTTACAAGGAATACATTTAATTTTGAAAATTTATACAAAGACAGACATCACATATTTTGACTGTAAGCTCTTCGTTGTACCCAATGGTACTGGGGCCTACAGGTGATACCACAATACAAAGACAACAACAATTGAAGTGTGAAGCTGAAAACCTAAATACTGCATGCATTTCAAAGGAGGTGATGAGGGATGCACCTGCAAAAAGTGCACATATTTACCAGTGCAATAGAAGATTTGTCAGGGCAAAGATGGGGTTTTGTGAGTGCACATGTTATGTTTAGTTCTGAAATGTAGCCTTTAATCTCCAATCTCAGAAAAAGCTCTGTGCATCTTCAGATTTCCAGACCTGTTTTCAAACTGTCAGGAAGGAGTTAGGATTCCTTGCTGATCTAATATGAATTGGCCATACCATCTCAATGAAGAATGACAGTCCAAGACTATAGAAATAAGCATGCTTAGCTTAATTTACCCATTTTGGTACTTTTAACATAAAACTGATTCAAAAAAATATAAACAAAACTATTTGTATTTTTAAAGTCCATCAGCAATTGCAATAGGAATGCAGAATGATCATGTAGCACTATATAAGTCCCATCAATAGCAGTTTTACTTGGTCTTTCCTTTGCTCACTACAGAAAACCCCAGACATGCTGCTTGACCTTTACTATTCAAAATGCATCCCTCCTTTAATTAAGATTCTTTAATTTAGAGATGGTCTGTCTTTATTGGATACCATGGTTTTTAATCTGGTTCAGGTCAGAAGCAACAAAAAACTGTTACCAGCTGAAGTTCATTCTGGAACTTTTAGATGAAATGGTTTCAGCCCATTTCCTAAAGGTCAAAGGAATATATGAATTGCCTACATGGGCTCAAACAAGGGTCTGTCTCATCCAATATCCTGTCAGTGAGTCTCCCACTAGATCTCTCAGGGGAAAGTGCAAGACTTGCTGTAGGCAGTTAGGGGATAACCTGTCCCATGCAAAAGTTTCCTGCTAAGCCCCATTAGTCAGAGATTGGCGTAAGCCCTGAAGCAGGAAAGTTTATATCCCTTAGAAAACCCTTGACTTTTTTTTAAAAGCATCTACTATTATAGCTCTGGGTATTCTTGTTTTCCATAACTATAGTTCAATCCCTTTCTGAATCCTGTTAAGAGCTTTTGGCTTTAAAGATATATTATGACAATGAGATCCACAGGCTAATCATGCTTTGTGTGAGAAAGCAATTCAGTTATCATCAGTCTGAATCTGCCACCTTTCAGTTTCAGTGAATGTTCTTGTTCATGAGAGCAGAGGTTCCAGATCAATCTTCTCTTTATCGTTTATTTTTTGTTTCCTTTTACTGTGTCCCCTCTCATTTGTCTCTTCTCTCAGATAAACAATCCTAATCTTTTTATTCTTTCTTTGTAAGAGAGGTTTTCCATGCCCCCTCATCATTCGTGCTGCCTATGCTGCAAATTCTGTTATAATCTTTCTGAGATGGAGGAGTGAGCGAACTTAACACAGTATTCCAGATGAGTGTGTACTGTTGATTTATATAAAAATGGGGACCTCGTAACCAAAGCTACCCTAAAATTTGGCACCAGCTGCTTGCAGACTATGTTGAGTGGCCAAGGAATGAACTGGCATGGAGTCTGAATTACCGTAGTAACATGAGCCAAGTATAATTGTTACCTGATACAATCCAAAGCTCACTTTCTTTTAGCCCCTCATTCCCTCAAACACTTATGAACTTTCCGCACTCTCTAGAGTTAGCTGAGAAGTAAAGAAAGCCAGTTCTGTTCTTTTCAATTCATAGTTTTATTTAATAACCCACTTTAAAAAGAAACACAATACTCCCCATTTTCTGACACTCTTTGTGATCTCATTCTGTATCTTATACATCATAGTCCTGGATTATCCTGAAATCCTTTCTATCCCATAATACAGTTATTATATTTCATTTTCTTCCATTAATTGTACTTGTGTTTAATTTTTATTCTGAACCCTCACTGTCCTTTCCCAGGAGAGGATATAGAAAGTCCTTTTTCTTTCTGTCCATCCAGGGCACATTTTGGAGCTTTGTTTCTTTCACAAGACTCAGTTTTCAATTAGCTAGTTTTTGTTCTCTCTCATGTGCAAGGTGTTGGTTTTCTATGGGATTTCCTGTGGCATTAACTTTCTTACCCTTTTCAGTTCAAGGATGTTTACTCCGTTTTCAGCTGCTTTCCAGAGCAAAAGGAACAGAAGACTCCAATTATCTTCTGTTAGCTATTTTCTTGCTCGTTATGTGGGAAGGATTTTTGTGCACACATACCTCTGCATGCACGGAACCTGGATCTTTTGCTTGAGCGTGGAGCACACACAAAGTTGGGCAGCTTTGTTAGCACACATACTTCTGAAAATGTCTCCCTCTCCCTTTTTAACACAGTTTGCTTGTCAAATATGTCAGAATATTTACTGGTGACATGAAACCAACATACTTATTGCCTTATGGAATTCATTTGGCTGTGCCATTACTTAGCTGTTTTAACATATTGATAGCAGTGGAATGTTTAATATCACAACATATTAAATTGCTCCTTTAGGCCAATGTTCGGAATGAGCAGTAGAGAGAAGTCTGTCTTAAGTGACCACGAAGGGACAGACAAATCAGCTCCTCAGCATAGGTGGTCTTCTAATACTGTAAAGAAGGACTAGATTGGCACTTACTAGAGATAACTAGTTTGGGGCAGTCACTTAAGACAGGAAGTTGCCTAATAAGAATGATGTTTTATATAGATTTCATGGCATTTAAATTGTGTAAGACAGTCTTCAGAGCAGGCATCTTGTTCTTTATCTCGGTCGCAGATTATTTTCTTCTTTTAAAGTTTGTTCCATTCCTCAAAACTAAGTTGACAACATTCTAATTCTTAGACAAAGTCACATAAATACTTGGGCATTTCTCATTTCTGCTGATATATTTTACTGTGGTTTACTATGATACATGTTAGGAAATTTTTGACAGGTTTCAGAGTAGCAGCCGTGTTAGTCTGTATCCGCAAAACTCCTGTTCTTGTTAGGAAATTTATAACTCCTGCTGCCTGAAAAAATGGTTTATGAATTCAACTGTTCATGTTGGAGTAGGATTCTACATGGGATTTATAAATGAACTCTGCAGTGAAGATGACAGGATATGTTACATTATGAAATGAACAGGCTGTAGAGAGATAATTCACACAATCTGATTGGCTAGTGTACAGTACAGGGCATTAACTCTCTTCAAATGCCCTGTACAGAAACGCATCACCCATAAAAAATAAATCCTTTCACCTACTGTGTATGGTTTATTTCATTTTCAGCTTATATTCAGTGTAGGGCACTTCCTGGGGATTAATAAACCTAGGCTGTTCCTTGGGCCATCAAATCCTCTCGGCCAGTCAATAAGCTCCAGGAAATGCTTTGCACCTTAATCTTTATCACTTAATAGCAACTAAGAATGTAAAAGCCTCTATGTGTAATCTATATATCCACAGGACAATTTGTTTGTGCTAAAGGGTACTAATAAAACATAGCTGGTTAGGAACAACTGCAGACTGAAGCCTTTTAGTTGTCCAAACACCTAGTAGATACTGGAAGCTGTCTGTTTCCCTCTTATTCAGTCCTATTTATAATTCACAACTAATTCTTGAGGAACAAATTTTTCCCCACAACAGAATCATGTCAAGTCTCTCATGCTTAAATATTCAGAGTTTACTGGAAGCAGTGAGACCTGTGGTTGGAAATACAAGTGAAGGGTTCAGTTGTGGCTCTAAGAGCCTGGGGAAAGAAGTCATGCACTGCATAAGTGGCAGTGTCTAAAGACACACCAGGCAGAATGCCTTCACACACACTTGCCAGTGGAGGTTCCAACAGCTGTGGAATAAGTACAGCATGTACTCCCCCAGCTCAGCACTACAACTGCTTGCCAGTGCTCTGGGGGCAAGGGAGATCTAGAGCAGATCATGGCCATGCTTCGGCTTGCTCAGGCACACCCCCTTGGGAGTGTTTGTTGCTGCTACATCCGCCTCACACACTCTTTGGTAAACTAGATCCTTTGCTTTAACAACTGCGAAACATAAGAGTATCTGGAATCAACGGAAAGTGCGTCCAATAAGCGTGCAGTGCAGTACTTCCCTACTTACTGTCCAGACAAACACAGGAGTAATCTGTAAAGAGCATGAGGCTTTGGAAGCCTTTGAAATGGGTGCTCTACAGTCCGAGTGCACTTTAGTCTGAGTGCAGAGTAAAGTACAGGACAAACATTAGATCAGGCCTGCAGGTCGTGATATTGGGGGGAGAGTGAGAAGGCAAGAAGCAAGTTTAGCCGATTGGACAAGAAAGGTGAATCTGGTAAGTGGTCTCTTTTTGCGGGGTGGAGCACCACTACAGGTCAATGAGTTCCAGAGTGCCACTGACCGCCACTGCGGCCTTGAGGAATGCTTATTATTTCTGAGATGTCTTCTCCTTTCAGGTACAGTACACTGACACCTCTCTCAGTGGAGGACTGGATGGTTATGTATTTTCCTTATTGTAGGCCTTGTGCTGAAATGGAGCTCTCCCCACAGAACTGAAGCTTGCTGTATAATGAAATCATGTTTTCTGACAGTGCTGGTTTAACAATGCTCGTCCTGCCTCATTCCAACATGTTCCCCTTCATTTCCACTGGCGTCTGGCATACTTTGAAGAGAGCGAGCAATTTACTGTTACCATTTAAATATGTGTTTTGGGAATTCGTTAACTTTCTCTTCATTACTCACACCACCTAGGAACAGAACAACTGCCAAGAAATAGTGACTCTAAATAAATGCAGGTAATAAGAATTATGCAACAAATTACTGTGATATTACATTTTAAAAGTAGTGAATTTATGATTATCATGAAGTACCTGTTGTTTATGACAGGCACGCATATTCCTGCAGAAAACAACACACCCACTTACCTTGACCCATTTGACCCCTTGTATTGGACGTTTTGTGCATTTTTCATTCATTTAAAGGGAATATTTTGAATTGAAATAAAAGACAGCAATTTTGCCAGGGTTTCATAGAATTTTTAAAATATAGGTTTTAAGGATAATTGATTTATATTATGCATTTGTTTCTTAAGATTTATAACATATAATAAGACTCCCATCTGCTGCTCTGGGCACCTTTGACATTATTTTAAATAATACAATAAAATCAAAATCAGTAGCAATGCCCCAACAAAACTCCATCCCCAACATAACCCAGTGGTGGGATTTTCCTCATCAAACCTTCATTCCCCTCCATGAATCACTCCCCATCCCAATATTTTCAGCCACTCATTTTTTTTCTTTTACTTATTTTATTTTCAAATTAATAAAGATTCCTTAAAACTCAAGATAGGAAAGCAAAATCCCTTGACCCCTGACTTCTATGTCATTATGTTGGTGCTGCTAGAGGAACACAATAAACTTATGTCTGTTAGTTCTTGAATCAAAATCAGCTACATAAACTCCCTATATGACCTGCAAGGTCAATAAGACCTCTCCCATCTGATTTTTCATGGCTTTCCTTGCACGTAAAGTTACTGTGCAGGTTGCCAGACTCTGCCAGTCTATTCTTAGGGAACTTGGCTTGGTTGCAGAATAATGTGTTGGATAATTACATGCAGGCCTCTCTTAGGCCCAAATCCCCTCCTCTGCATAGAGAGCTAGGCTTTCTGAGTGGAGTTGAAGGGGGTCAAGCAGGGACAGAATCCTTCTCCCAAGTGACAAAGCCATTCTGCACACATGTGGGTGCTCACACCAAGATGTGATTTTTTCTTTTCTTTTCTAGTTACTGCAGTCCATGCAGACAGGCATAGCCAAATCCAAACGTGTGGATTTATGTAAGGACCAAGGAAGGGAAAACAAAAACCTTTCTGTGGAATCATGCATATTCTCTAGGCATTGTTCCACTACCTACTACATAGCCAGTTCCATTCCTACATGGAACTCTTCAGGCCCTGTGAGTGCTTGGGAGGAAATTTATTAATAATTTTCAGGCACTTTTAACACAGATTTAAACAGTAAAGAAAGAGCTGTGCTCTGCTCCCTGCCGTGCTGGTGAATAACTGGCAGAAGAGCCTGCAGGCTGGAAGGGTGTTACAAATCAGAAAAATGGTACAAATTCACCACTTAGGGATACATTTTCAGAGCAGCTGTTTCATTGCCCAGTTCACACACACTACATTAAAATTTACCCATTAAACAAAGGTCAAAGAACATTAGGCAAGATCTCCATGGATTCCCTCTAAGGGTTTGGCTTAGTACCGCAACTTGCCATGACCGGCATTTCAGCCACCATGGGTTGAATAATGAAAACTATTAGATAAACATCTTTACTATAAATTAAAGAAATGATAGAGCCCTAATGGAACACAGTGTAACATGACCATGTAAGGTCATTTTTTTCATTAATCAGGCATTTAATGATTTGCTGGCTCAGCAAGTCTGAATCCATTAGTTAGCTTATGTGGCGGTTCTTATTTACATCCAAGCTTTGAAATAAAGCCAGAAATAGCTCTGCTTCTACTTGGCCTCTGAACAACATCTTTCGCTATCTTTGTTGGCTAGTTAGGACACTCAGAGCTGCTTTGTTTACTCAAACATGTCTAATTATTGCACTTCTTAAAACTGCAATTTGTGATAAACGTTTTGATTTTAAGGCGACAGATGACAACTGCCATGAGGCAAAAAGGTCAGCAATTGTCAATTAAACCACATGGGAAAAAAGAGAGATTATATATGACTGAATGCCAAGGATGACAAAATATACAATCAGATTTGTACATTCTTTGAAAGGAAATGTGAATTGTTAAGCCTAGCATGAATCACATTGGATCAAATTCTCATCAGGATTGTACTAGTATAACGGAGGGGAAAATAATGTATACAGTGACATAGCTGACTGTGCTATAAATATAAACTTTTCTGTATTAGTAAGTACAAACAATTCTTTCTGCAGATCATCTCCTCTTCATGTATATTACAATACAGCATAGGACTGCTGTGTGTTAATATTACCTCTGCACCTTTGTACTAATTGTACAATTAAATTTATAGAGTTACATGTACAAAAAAGCAGAAACAACAACATTTTAACACACAAGTTACACATTGTGCTGTATTATAAATGAGGAGGTCATGATCTGTACAAAGAATATACTGTACCTACTAATATAGAACAATGACTGTGGAGTTCAGCTTTACCCTGGTACGCTGTTTCTTGTTTAGAAATAGCTCCAGAGACCATACCGATTCCCTCGGTCTATAGTTTAATCCTAAAGATTCATTGGAGGCTAGTTCTTAGATTTTAGCCTAGATAATATGTTCCAAGCTGCAATGTTTTGGGTATATTTTTATTTACTTGTGGGACCGTCTTGGGAATTGGACATTTACAGGCTTTTCCACAGCACATGATGTCCTTTTTAGGAAATTAATTATGGGTTGTAGTCTTTTATGGCTGTGCCTGTATCGCTGTTAATTGTAAAAGGGGCTCTGGAAAAGGGAACGGTTTTAAGGGGAGAGGGAGAGTGGCAACCTGCATTCTCTCATGCTAGTTCCTTTTTATTTCCCCTGTAGGTAAGGGTGGATGCAAGGGGGGGGGGGGAGTATCTTTTTCTGGCAGCTTCTTAGACATGAGGCGAAGTACTAGATGCAACAACTCTCTCAGGACAATGTTTGTTTTTAATCAGAAGAGGCTCCTTTAAGAGAATCTTTGTGAGCCTTTCTAAGGCTTGTAAGTTATCTTGGGGGAGAGGTAGAAGAAGCAGAAATGGTTCATAAGGACACAGGTAAAACAGCTAAAGCTCTCACAGGCCATACAAAGTCTAGGTTGGAAGCATGGCTATGTATGGACAGAGGAGTGAGCAAAAGGCCTGTAAGTGGCTCTTGCATACAACAGCAATCGCTGCACTCTGGAAAACAGGGATGTCTCACTCCTGCTTCCTGTCCAAAAAGCAGGCAGAAAGGATGCAGGGTCATGGCTCCAACTGTTCCTTTGCAACTGTTTGTGGAGCTGGCCAGCGTAGGGGGAAAGCATAGTCTGCTCCATCCTAATGGATATAAGAGATTGCTCAACTCCGACGGGTAAGGATCTCCATTGGGAGTGTATTCAGCATTCCTATATAGGTGGCCCAGCATGGTTTCACACTGCATCTTATGGAGGAGGTAATGCACATTTTCTTTACCTTTAATACTCTATGGTACTTTATCAACACGTTGGCTTTCCCTTTTCCAGGGCAATTTGTAAAATGTGCACCTTTATTTTGGCTTTCATAGGTTTTAAGACTAGAAGTTATCATCAGATCATCAAGTCTCACTTCCTGTATAAAACAGGCCATAGAATTTCATCCACTTACCTCTGTATGAGCCCAATAACTTGGGTTTGACTAAAGCTTATCCTCTAGAAAGACATTCAGTCTGGATCTGAAGAATTCAAGAGATGGAAAATCCACCAATTCCTTAGTAGATTGTTTCAATTGCTAATCACTCTCATTTTAAAATGTGTGCCGTATGTCTTAGGCTTTAACTTCCAACCATTGACTCTTGTTGCAGTTAAAGCCCTTTGCTGTGTTCACGAAATCAAGATTTGGCCCTTGAGGAAATGGTTGAATTTCAGCTGCAGAATAACAAATCCAGAGGCTTTGTTCTATTCAAGTTCTTATATCACGTTCATTACTGTAGTACCTGAGTACTTTCCAGTAGTGCATTAAGTAACGTGACTAACATCCATCACAAGTTGTTTCTTCTCTGATTCTCTCCCTGGGGGAGAAGTGTGTGCAGTGGGATGTTTGTTTTGGTAGGTGTGTTTCTTTGTTAGTTTTCAGTTGAGTCCAGAATGCCAGATGTGCTGTTTGTAGTGAGGTAACTAACTTCTAGATTGCTTCTGGATAAAGAGGGAGGAAAAACTATGTGGTTGAATACTTGGGCTCTGCAGTGCTCAGGTGCTGTGGTGATAGGCTCACGTTAAGAACATTAGCTAGACAGGTAGGTTCCTAGTAAATATTATGGATGGGTGAACTGATTGAGTTGAACATAATAAGGAGTAAAACCAATCTAGTGCCCAAAAATCAAATGGGATATTTTCTGAGGTAAAAAAAAAAAAAAAAAAAAAACCTGTGTAACTTTCGCATTATATCCATCTTCTTCTGGCTCTGCACTTCCATGTTCTGGAAACAGAAATGTCCATATACATCAAGAAAAATGGTTTTAATGGTATTTTCTGGGCAACATGAGCAGGAAGCACTGTAAATCTGGTGAGGGAGTCTGTTCTCACAAGATCTCCAGCCCAGTCTTCCAGATTCAGGAGGTTAAGATAGTTGAGAGAAGCAACCAAACTTTTGGGGTTTTATCTGAACCAAAGCTTTCAATGTTTGCTCATCACTAATAAATGATTCACTAAACAAATCCAAAATGAGGGCCCTTAATCCCTCCTTATGAACTGATTTGTTTGTGTTTGCAAAATATGAACCTTTTTACAAGCACCTTATTTGAATTATGGAAACTGAAAAACAGAGATAAAAAATGGTTAGGATCCCAAATCGTTAGGAGAAGGCAAGTGTACTTACAAATAAAAAAAATCATTTCAAACTAGGTCCTTCGTTACTGAATTGGGCTGACATCACTATCCCCAGAGGAAAGTAAGACATGCAGCTCACGGCTCTGTTTTAGGCGTCAGTGGTGCCATTAACTGTGGCAGAAGAAACACAGAACCTGAACTTAGGTGTTGACAGGCAAAATTTCCTTATGTTTAGATCTTTAAATGCTCACTGCTGACCACTAAAATGTCGAGGGGTAAGGATGTGCAGAGTTATGTGCATTTGGCTCATTATTGATTTTGAACCCAGGACTATTAGGTATTGGACTTGTTTAAATTTGGCTGAATACCCTCCTATCTGCTCTCTAGTTCCTTCATGGAGGCCAGAGGAAAGAACATGTTGACAGGATCTTCTCTTATTCACTTCTGGTGATGGAAGAAAGGGGAGGTTAACTCTGAGGCTTTTCAAACTTCTGTCCTCACTGGGATATTTTCCTCCTCTCTTTCTGCTGATCTTAGGTCCACTAGGCATTCCTGTTTCCATACCCATTGTGAACAAAGGAGGGATGCTGAGGAATGATCTTTCTATTTCTGCATTCCAAGTTGAAGGGGGGCAGGGATCCAGGTTAAATGTCCATGCAGAAGGAGGGGATAATGCATCAACTGGCCTCATGAGAGGGTCTGGAGTTGTCCCTTAACAGCAGCAAAACATGAATTATAAATTTTCCCAGTACATCCAACTGTGGCAGATATTTATCCAAGTCTGCAGTGCTGATAGGTTACTCAGATTTTTCAGCTGATCCCTCATGCACCAACCCTTTTATGTAGTCTCCAAGAAAAACAAATAACTGATACTAGTACTGTATGGACACATGTTTGGAAAGTCACAGGTTTCTATTGCATTTCAGATTTGCATATAGGACTTACAGGGGTTTAGTTGGATGTTCAAAGAGAAGCCAATATTTTCTTCTGCTTTAGATTATAATGGTCAAAGTTGAATAGTTTGTGCATAATTCTAGAATACTGAAACACACCTTCAAGAGGAGAACCTGTAAAAGACATCTTAGAAAATGCCAGCACAGCTCCATAACTCTACTGGAGAAGTTAATTGTGGATAAGACTTGTTATTTCTGCCATTGTGGAGAAGACTCTGTTCTGCTTCCACAGTTGAGGCATAGCATCAATTATCGTGGATTGTGCCTGACTCTAGCTTTCCCCTCAGGTCCACATCGCATGCACAGGGTAGGGATGCTCCTTTGGGGGACCGCTCCCTCCGAGTATCAGTCACCCCAAAGGGGATGGGAGAAGCAGGGAGAAGGCAGGGCCATGGCTTCTCTCAACTTCTGACTCTGTGCACTAGTTCATTCGCCTGGCCTGTTGCAGAGAAGAGAATACATTGCACCATGTCAAAAACTAATGCAGTGTGTGCACACTCCCTCTGAGGTAGGGTGACGTGTTGACAGAGGGGATTTGCATCCTAAGGATCAATCTCTCTGAGAGTTCTGCACTGTCCCCTATACTCACAGTTATGGCTAAACGCTACAATTCAGCTCTGCATGTAAATGTAACATGTGGGTCTAACACCTAAACCATGACAATACTGACAGGAGAATGGATAACTTCTAATTTTAAACTGCATACAGAGCATTCATCATCAGCTATATGGCTCTGAGACATATGAGCACCAAGAAAATGGAGAAACATATCATCACAGAGAATTAATACCAGTTATAAAATAAAGCCACAGGTATGTCAACAAACTGATAGATTATTCATCTGGGAAGATCAACATAAACCTATGAGCAGATATACTATGGAAAGTCAAGGTAAGATGGGGATCAAGATCAACATGGAATATGCAGTAAAAACTGGCGAAGTAAAATTGAAATGGACTCAGAGGAGGGAGAAATTAGCAGTATGTGTGTGATATGAGCATGAAGCAGAGAGATTTACCCCAAAACAAAGTGATGACAATAAGATTCACAAGTTAAGATCATAATTATATCTTTAAATAAACAGACAAATAAAATTGGCTTTTTTCTGTGTAAAAATAGTTTCACAAATTTACATTACCTGTAGGAAAGTTTGGACCCATAACCGAGATCTGATTTTTAGTGTTGCGCTCTTTCCTCTTTCTAGTTGTCCCACTGTACACGAGATTATTAAACACTTCACGTTTGTACAGTTCTGTATAAAAGAAAAATGAAATTATAACAATGCTTTTGTAACAAGGCTAATGTGAGAATACACACATTTAGTTAAACACAGAATTAATTACACTCAACTGCTTTAAATTGAAAAAAAAATAAACTGTTTCTTAATGTATTAAATTCTTGAAGATGCATGATATGTAATCTAATACAAATGTACAACAGAAAATATCTGAAGTGCCTTTGTGAGAAATGAATAACCACAATGGAGCTTCTTCTAAGTTACCTATGAATACAATCCTTTACATATGTTAGTGATGACAAAGCTAATAGCATTCACCAGTCTGGTTTGAAGAATTCTTAAAAAGTCCAACTGTGTAACAAAAATCTTGTTTATTTCTCTTTTCCCTTTCCATCCCTCCAGCCAGTTCCTTGTCTCTTCTCTGACTCCCAAACTCCATATTTACACTCTCAAAACTTCCCCTCCTTCTCTGACACTCCTAATTTTCCTGATGAAATTTATATTGTAAAGCCAGCATGTTTGCTGAGCTTCATTAGCTACTCTATTTGAACCTTATATTCTATGAAGCTTTCCTGGTGAGCAGTGATCCTGGATGGGGAAAGACCAGAAAACACACAATTGAATACAACAGCCAGCTGACCCTAGTCAAGACTATAGACCTGCTGCAGTCTGGAATGGAAATGTTACCAGCCAAGGTAAGGAGCTGGTTGGAACTCACAGACAAGGACGAAGAGTTGGAGAAGGGGATCTATTGGGGAAATCACAGAACAGGATAGAGATGTATTGGGCAAATGGAATGGAAGGCAGCTCACAGGGAGAGGGAACTAAAAGCCAAGGGTCTGTTGGAGGTCAGAGAGAGTGTTTGGGGCATTTATCCAAATAGATCTAAACCTAAGGATAGGTCTACACAGCATTTTGGAGCAAGCTTTCCAGCCTGGGTTGACAGACTTGTGCTAGCAGGGCTTGCACTAGCACTCTAAAAATAGCTGTATAGACAGCACTGTGAAGTTGTGGCTTAGGCTAGAGCTCAGGCTCTGAAGCCTAGGGAGGAGGATGGGTCCAAAATGCTTTGCAGATGTACCCTAAAAGGTAGGGACTCAGTTCAGGGGAAAGGCTGCTATTTTGATTAGTCCATTTTCTTTATAATCCAATTTGCCCCTCGCTGCTACATACTTTACTCACAATGGTGATGCCAAGTGGTTTTGATTGTCTTGAAGCAAAGACACAGCACTTCACTAGTGCTATAATGTACTTTCTATAAGAACATCCTCTTTCAGAGACCATAGTCTGATATAACTGGATAACTACATTCATGAATAGGGTGCTAATATATTTTATTATGTCTGAACATATTCTAGAAAGAGTCATGCCTAGCTATAGTGCTACACCAGTATAAGCAGTATAACAATATTCTCCATAACTCTCTCTCTCATTACATCTTAAGTAGAGGTTATGTGCTTCCTCTTTACTTTCCACATCCTCAGAAGAGACTTATGCTATAAGGCTTGTTTACAGTACCTTTTGTAGAGGATATACATATTTAATTCTTCCTATTCTCTAAACAGCTTTATTTAACCTTTCATCTGTTTTCTTTTTCATTTTTAATTACAGAGGACAAAAACACATTAACAAAAATAAATCATTACTATGCAAAAAGCGTGATTTTGACTGAAAGTTGAAGACCTGAGCACACATTCCTATTTTTCTTAGTAATGTAGTTAGTCCTTTATAGTCTTCAGTATCCTGAAACCATGAGAGGTAAAAAGGAAAGAAACCAAATGTTTAGCAAACAGAACAGACAGGACAGGATTACAGCTAGTTGAGGGGTCGCCAACGTTTGGCACGTGGCTCGCCAGGGTAAGTACCCTGGCGGGCCGGGCCAGTTTATTTACCTGCTGATGCAGCAGGTTCGGCCAATCGCGGCCCGCACTGGCTACGGTTCGCCATCCCGGGCCAATGGGGGCGGCGGGAAGCAGCGCGGGCGAGGGATGTGCTGGCCGCAGCTTCCCGCCGCCCCCATTGTCCCGGGACGGCAAACCGTGGCCAGTGGGGGCTGCGATCGGCCGAACCTGCCGCGTCAGCAGGTAAATAAACTGGCCCGGCCCGCCAGGGTGCTTACCCTGGCGAGCCGCGTGCCAAACGTTGCCGACTCCTGAGCTAGTTGTAAAATGCTTCTCCCCCCCCCGTAAAAAATTGACTTTTCATCAAAAACTGAAAACCAAACACATTTTTGGGCTGAAAATTAAAAATTTTCAGTCTTCATCCAAAAAGTGTTTGATATTCAGATAAACAGTCAAAATTTACCGTGGAAAACAGATACTTTCCATGAATATTTTAAATTTAATTAAAAATCCCATTTGTCAGCAAAAACAATATTCATGGAAAGTATTTAACCGGTCCTAAACATAGTACTCAGTCAAATGGGCTAATGGCAAAAACCAGCATCAACTAACAAAACAATACATTGGCTTGCTTTTCTAGCCTAAAAAACACACCACATGATTAGTGAGAGACTACCAAACATCTCCATACTTTACATATGCCTGCCACATATGCCACCTTCCTAAGCATCTGGCTAATGCCATTGTGAGAGACAGAATTCTGGACTAGTTGGACTGCTAGTCTGATCCAGATTGGGAAATCCTAGGTTTCTGTGAAATCAATCTAATATTGTCTGTCTGGATTAAGCTGCTGAAAAACCTCTGGTTCTTATTATTTTAAAGTACATAATAAGATGCAAATACTGTACATACTTATAAATTTTGTTAACCATTCACAGTTTGCTTAAGTTATTTCTATGCTGGCAACATAAGAGACTATGCCATTTTAGATTTGGTTTTGGTGAGTAGTGAGGACCTCATAGAAGAAATGGTTGTAGGGGACAACCTTGGTTCGAGTGATCATGAGCTAATTCAGTTCAAACTAAATGGAAGGATAAACAAAAATAGATCTGTGACTAAGGTTTTTGATTTCAAAAGGGCTAACTTTAAAAAATTAAGGAAATTAGTTAGGGAAGTGGATTGGACTGAAGAACTTGAGGATCTAAAGGTGGAGGAAGCCTGGATTTACTTCAAGTCAAGGTTGCAGAAACTATCAGAGCCTGCATCCCAAAAACGGAAAAAAACTCATAAACAGGAGTTGTAGATCAAGCTGGATGAGCAAGCATCTCAGAGAGGCGATTAAGAAAAAGCAGAAAGTATGCAAGGTCATGTGGTGTGTTTTTAGGCTAGAAAAGCAAGCCAATGTATTGTTTTGTTAGTTACAAGGAGTGGAAGATGGGAGGGATCAGCAAGGAAAGCTACCTTATTGAGGTCAGAACATGTAGGGATAAAGTGAGAAAGGCCAAAAGCCATGTACAGTTGGATCTTGCAAAGGGAATTAAAACCAATAGTAAAAGGTTCTATATAGCCATATAAATAAGAAGAAAACAAAGAAAGAAGAAGTGGGACTGCTAAACACTGAGAGTGGAGTGGAGGTTAAGGATAATTTAGGCATGGCCCAATATCTAAACAAATACTTTGCCTCAGTCTTTAATGAGGCTAATGAGGAGCTTAGGGATAATGGTAGGATGACAAATGGGAATGAGGATATGGAGGTAGATATTACCACATCTGAGGTAGAAAACAAACTCGAACAGCTTAATGGCACTAAAATCGGGGGGCCAGATAATCTTCATCCAAGAATATTAAAGGAACTGGCACATGAAATTGCAAGTCCATTAGCAAGAATTTTTAATGAATCTGTAAACTCAGGGGTTGTACCGTATGACTGGAGAATTGCTAACATAGTTCCTATTTTTAAAGAAAGGGGAAAAAAGTGACCCGGGTAACTACAGGCCTGTTAGTTTGACATCTGTAGTATGCAAGGTCTTGGAAAAATTTGAAGGAGAAAGAAGTTAAGGACATTGAGGTCAATGGTAATTGGGACAAAATACAACATGGTTTTACAAAAGGTACATTGTGCCAAACCAACTTGATCTCCTTCTTTGAGAAGGTAACAGATTTTTTAGACAAAGGAAATGCAGTGGATCTAATTTACCTTGATTTCAGTAAGGCATTTGATATGGTTCCACATGGGGAATTATTAGCTAAATTGGAAAAGATGGGGATCAATATGAAAATTGAAAGGTGGATAAGGAACTGGTTAAAGAGGAGACTACAGCGGGTCATACTGAAAGGTGAACTGTCAGGCTGGAATGAGGTTACTAGTGGAGTTCCTCAGGGATCGGTTTTGGGACCAATCTTATTTAATCTTTTTATTATTTACCGTGGCACAAAAAGTGGGAATGTGCTAATAAAGTTTGCAGATGACACAAAGCTGGGAGACATTGCCAATACAGAGAGGGACTGGGATATCCTACAGGAAGATCTGGATGACCTTGTAAACTAGAGCAATAGTAATAGGATGAAATTTAATAGTGAAAAGTGCAAGGTCATGTATTTAGGGATTAATAACAAGAATTTTTGTTATAAACTGGGATGCATCACTTGGAAGTAACAGAGGAGGAGAAGGACCTCGGAATATTGGTTGATCACAGGATGACTATGAGCCGCCAATGTGATATGGCTGTGAAAAAAGCTAATGCGGTCTTGGGATGCATCAGGCGAGGTATTTCCAGTAGAGATATGGAGGTGTTAGTACCGTTATACAAGGCACTGGTGAGACGTCATCTGGAATATTGTGTGCAGTTCTGGTCTCCCATGCTTAAGAAGGATGAATTCAAACTGGAACAGATACAAAGAAGGCCTACGAGGATGATCCGAGGAATGGAAAACCTGTCTTATGAAAGGAGACTCAAAGAGCTTGGCTTGTTTAGTCTAACTAAAAGAACTAAACTCTATAAATATATCAGAAGGATAAATACCAGGGAGGGAGAGGAATTATTTAAGCTCAGTACCAATGTGGACACAAGAACAAATGGATATAAACTGGCCATCAGGAAGTTTAAACTTGAAATTAGACGAAGGTTTCTAACTATCCGAGGAGTGAAGTTCTGGAATAGCCTTCCAAGGGGAGCAGTGGAGGCAAAAGACATATCTGGCTTCAACACTAAGCTTGATAAGTTTATGGAAGGGATGGTATGACGACAATTAATTGATCTTTGACTATTAGCAGTAAATATGCCCAATGGTCTGTGATGGAACACTAGAGAGGGTGGGATCTGAGTTACTACAGAGAAATCTTTCCTGGGTGTCTGGCTGGTGAGTCTTGGTCACATGCTCAGCGTTTAGCTGATCGCCATATTTGGGGTCGGGAAGGAATTTTCCTCCAGGGCAGATTGGCAGAGGCCCTGGGAGTTTTTCGCCTTCCCCTGCAGCATGGCGCACGGGTCATTTGCTGGAGGATTCTCTGCACCTTGAAGTCTTTAAACCACAAGTTGAGGACTTCAATAGCTCAGACATAGGTCAGGGATTTGTGGATGGGTGAGATTCTGTGGCCTGCGTTGTGCAGGAGGTCAGACTAGAAGAGCATGATGGTCCCTTCTGAACTTAAAGTCTATGAGACTAGTTACAGAGGAATATAACTGATAGTTAAAGCATTACTGAGAAGTGGATTAAAAGTTTTGTGGTACTGAATGGTATGTCTTCCAAAGGCTAGGTATTTTTGCAGTCTTGCTAGACTCAGAATTATTTCCAAAGTGTGACGTTGGTCTTTCTGGTGATGGAAGAATTATGCAGGAAACAACAACCATAGGTATATGAAATCAGTACTTCCGTGATTCTATTTTTAATTAAAATAAATCATTAATTAATTTCAGATTTGGGCTCCCCCCATTTAAAAAATAGTCAAATTCCATTTTCATACATAATGTAAAGACTTTTTTTTTTTTTTTTGTTACTTTACAAGCAGAGCTTAAGCCTGTGGAGTTCTTTTTTTCCTGACTGTGACAAATTCTGGTGATAGCGAGGAGCTCAAACATATGCTGACAGTGAACCGTTTAACAGGAGACTGGACAGCAGGAAAGAAACTCGGGCTGGAGTTAATAAAAATAAATGGAAATGATGGCCACAAGAATTCTAGCTTTTGGCCTCAGGGTCACCGATTTAGAAATATTGCCTCCAGGCAAAAGGAACTGGTAATTGTGATGCTTAAATGCTCTAAAACATGGAGTACTCAATGTATGAACAACAAAAACCAGACTGACAGCATGTTATCATCCAGATGTTCATGTCCCAGAAGGCTTTGAGACTGGTATTCAGAGCTATTTTGCCACACTGGCTGAGAGGTCTTTGCTGTTGCCAACATTTTACAGACCCTGCATTTCTGATTGGTTAGATATTTACCCATGAAAACTAAAAAACTAGTAAATTATACCGGAACTATTTTGATGGCTTGTGATACTTTAAAGAACAAAACACTTGACATTTCTTGAAGCCAGAGAATGTCTTGAGTATTTATTGAATGAATATTTGTACTTGACAATAGTTAGGGGACAGAACTGTTATTTTTGGTGTATTTCAGTAGTTGAGTTTAAGAATGTTATGAAAATGTTAAAGCCCCATTAACAAAATATATGCATAGATTTTAAAAGTGTTACTATGTTTCATTATTTTAGGCCATGATCTGGTGAAAGACCTGAGTGAAGTGGATGGAGGCGTGTGTGTGCAATCCTTGAGCCTGCACAGAGGCCACTTGAGGCAATGCATCGGTAGAGAGGTCTGCATGCGTGGACCCAACTGCAGTACTGGGTCCTTAGACTGTAAGATCCTTGCGTAAAGGATCTGTCATAATTTTTCTGTAAAGCATCATGAAAATAAATGGTGCGGTATACAATACATAGTTAAGACAAGAGATTTAAAAATCAGTTGCTCCATCATTTACTTGTCACTTAGAACAGTAGGAAATTAAAAGTCTGTAAAGAGAATACGACAAAACCAACAGTCACATTGTATAGTTGTGCATATAGTCCCAGCACTATATATTTCAATAAGCTCACCAGTATTTTTGCGTAGCTCTTCCTTTGTGGTTCTACTATGGTGACATCCCTCCGCCCGACATAGTGAGGAATAGTGGAGTTATGCAAAAAAGCAGTGAGTTCCGGGGTGTCCTGTGGAATAGCAAACTGGAAAAATAAAGAGAGTGAACTGTAATGATATACCATACAATTACTCTAACAGGTATGTTGCCTTCTCAGGGAACTTGAACTTTATACTGACTTTTTTTTTTTTTAAATTTAATGGCACTACCATGAGACTCGATACCACTTCCTTCAACTAGCAGCTTGATTTGTAATAGCACAGCAGGATGGTGTCCAGCAATATGCATTGCACTAGATAATTTCTTTTTCCAATCCTCATTCTTTACTGGAGCCAATTTCATTGCTGTCCTTGTTTTTGTTAGACTCTTGGGCCCAGATTCTGATCTCTGTTACAGTGTAAATTCAAAGTCACTCCCACTGAAGTCTAGTCATTAACAGAGATCAGAATCTGGCTCTAGGAATTTAAGGTTTTACCAGCATCCAAAAAGAACTGCATTCTACTATTCTCATCTTTGGTGGTTGTTTCTGGAGGATTAATTATTATAACAAAAAGTCTCCAATTTAGTAAAAACTCCAACTGATTTGTCTTTAAACTTTGAGTGAATATTCGCAAACAGAAAATTTAAGAGACAGAAATCTCAGAGACAAAGTCTATTTTTATTGTTGGTAGTTTTGTCTTTAGATGATATAGAAGGCATTTAGCGTCTTCCTTTGTCTTTCCTGAAGCCTCCAGAGAAACATAAGGGATCCTAATTTTTCAGGAAGGAGAGATAAATTCTCTAATTTAGCACAGTTTTATCAAGTCAAACTGCAGTGAAATATATGATGAAGTTTGTGATCTGACCTCAAAAGGAATTCATGTAAATACATCCAAAACAATTCCTTAAAGGTCTCAGATTAAAGGAATTTATAGGCTGGTATGCATTTAAACTCTGAAGCACAAAACCTGCATTTATTTTAAACAAATTCCTAAAAAATGTATTTGCAATTATCAGAATTTTTTTTTAGTATAAAAGGTAAACACAGACATAAATACACACACAACCCCTTCCATAAGCTATTCCTGTATAGTACTATATTTCTACCATTTGTCTGATTTAATGTATGAGGGTCAGGACAGTTTACTTCTTAACATCCCACACAGTGGAAGAATAGTATAATTAACTGTTGAAAAAGTCATTAATCAGAAGTGAAATTCTTTTACTTAAATTAATTTTTTTCTCTGCAATAAGGAAATATTTAAGCAGATAGTAAATCTCTCTCTGTGAGGAAACACATGGGTGTTATTTATTTCCAAGATTCTCTCATCAGTACATGTAGGACCCCTTAATGATTAAAAGGAATACACTGTAATGAACTTTAAAACTTATCTTTGGAAGAAGACATCAATATATGATTACAGATTATATATAAATGTAGAGTTGGTCAAATACCAGATTAAAAAATTGTGAATATTTCACAAAGTATAGGGTTTTGGCAACAGGGACCTTCAGTTATTGCAAACATCTAAAGCTAGTCTCCATGATTCAGCTGAAAACTTGTTCTTAATCTCGAGTACACATATTTTACATTAAATACATGTATTCTATCCACTAGAATAGTTGAGTGACCAGTTTGGTAGCTGGAATCCCAATCAAAGGATTCCAAGGTTGGATAGGTCATGAATAGAGCTGGTTGGGAAATTTTTGATGAAGTGTTTTTTGTCTAAAAATACCAATTTTTCAAAACCAAACCATTTTCTGGAATGTGCTAGTTTCAATGACATTTTAGTCAGGACGTTTTTTTACCCCCAGCACCCATGCTCAAAGACAAAATATATTGAACAGATTACAAGGCTAATATATAAAAATAAGTAATGTAGTGTATGTTCTATACAGGGTTTAAAGTTTGTGGAGGTTCCAGCTCTCCTTATTCCAGAGTACTACAACCCACCCTCTCACATGTTTAAGAAATGTATCCACAACACTACATTTCTCAAACACCTCCAGCAGTTCCCTCTTCACATCAGGAAGCAATTCTCAGATAGCAAGATTCTCTCCAGAGTGAAAAGTCTTCTGGATTTTTTGCAGCACCAGTTGACCACAATCTATGCACTGTGGGGAGATACCCGGGCAGCAACTCCAGCTCCAAAAGCTGGCAGTGCTGGCATGGGACAGACATGGCTAGGCTAAACCCTGATTCAATGCATCCCTACTGCAGCCTCAGTTTGTATGGCTTTCGCTGGAGATTAAAGCTGTGCTAGACAGACAGAACCACCTGGGAAGGATAGATGTGGAAGCAGCTCCTGTTCTACCTTGGGGACTGAATCTCTCCAGTGGCCCAAGGGGCCAGGTTAGTACAAGGAGATAAAATTGTTTTCCCCGGAATCAAGAGGGGGGGTGAGTTTGGCCCTTTGTTACTAAAGCTTTCCATGCACTTGCTCCTGTCTATTTCATGGACCAGACCTTTCTCTAAGCCATTTGATGCTCCCTACATTTGTCTAGTTTTGGCCTTCGGGGCCCCTCCACACACCTCCTCCTCTGCAGTTCCTGGCATCTACAGAAAACTTTCTATACCTCTTTACCTCCTCAGCTCTTCATCTCTCATGTCAAACCTCAGCTTGAAAACATAGCTTTCCTCCTTTTCTTTCCATGCAACACCCTCTGTTGTGATTTGTTATTTAACTCCATGGAGTGTTTTGGAATGTGACCTGTATAAAAGATGCTGCACAAAAGAAAATCATTTATAGTTGCAGACGTCTGCATCCTCCACTGATGTGTTTGCATGCCTAGAGCCCTCAAAAATAAATGTCATTTGCCTGCCAGAGTCACTGTTCATGTAGAAGCCTCACTATAAATAGGGAACTTGATAAAACCCATTAACAGCTATCCATCTAAACTGCTGGAAAAATTAAAGGTTTCTGAGAATGGGATCCATGGAATGGCTGGAATTTAATGTCACATTCTGCATGAGACCAGTGCCATCAAGGTCACATGTGGAAGGTGATTTGCAGCATGGGAGGGGAATACATACTTGGGCTGAAATAACTGTCAGATAAAGGAGAGGAGGGAAAGTAAGCAGATCATACATTTAATACCATTCTAAGGGTTTTCCCTCCACAAAAAAGCCTCAGAAATAGAAAATCCCCCATCCCCACTTTGCCCCCCCCAAGAGCATATAAAAACACTGATGGATTAAATCTGCCCTTTTGGAGAAAAAAACATAAGAAAAACATTTGCACAAGACAAGACAAGATTAATTCAGCACAGTGGAGAGGTTTGCTGGTAGGTATGCATGACACGGAAAAGTCCAAAGCATTTTAGGCTGGAAATTTCAAAGGAGCCTACAGGAATTAGGTGTCCAAATCCCATTAACTCCAGTGGAAGTTAGACATCTGAGTTAGGCATAAAATGCCCTTCGGTGAAGTCCCAGCCTTAGCAAACATACAGTCTGTCCTGGAAATTGAAGTTTTTCCCCCACCAGCATCTGTTCCTGTTTGTTGTAAGCAGTAACATATGATGATAGTATTTATTTAGCACGAATTTATTTCAAATAAATTCATGTACCAGCAATTATCATTCTGTTTATGATGCTTTTGTAAAGTTAAAATATAGAAGGGCTATTTTAAATGTATGCTATAATATGCTGAGCATCTAAACCCTTATTTAGTCTGGTTACTCATTTTGATGCTTCCATTGCCATGATCAAATTCCACACAAAACAGAGATATGACATCACAACCCTCAGTCTCATTTATGTGACAGATGTAGCCATTATCAAAATAAGCCAGGAATGAGGAAAAGAAAACAGGAAGGTGAAAAAATAGTAATTTTCTGTTTGTTAAAAAATAAAAATAAAAAAATGTCACTACCGCCTGAAGCATGCTTTTGCCTATGAGCTCCTCTCTCTCCTGACTACAATGCTCCCAGTTCAGCTTCTTAAATCAAATTTATAATTGAGAAGTCTTGTTGAACACAGCGGCTGTGTGGGAAGAAAGATATGGCATTTCTCTTTGTATGTCAGCTGCCTGCTCTCACCAGTGGTTTTTGAGCTGCTGAACTTCAAAGGAAAATGTAGCATTTCTCCCTTATCCTGATCTCTAGAACTGGGAAAAATTTGTGTCTGAAACTTTTTTTGGGAGGGGTGGTGGTGAAAGGGAGAGGGTGAAAAGTGCAGATTCAGGAACACCAAAACATTCTGCAAATTCATGTTGGTTTCACTGAATAGTTCATGTTGACAAAAAGCCAACAAGAAAATATTCAGAAAAAGAAACACTTCGTTTCAACATTTTCAAAACAAGCTGTTTCGATTTTTCTGTTCGAAATAACTTCCTTCAAATAAAAACAGTTTAAAATGCTCTAAATTGAACCAAAATATTTAGTTCAAACCAAAACTGAAATGTTTGGGTTGAACAAATCTTTTGATTTTTTGGAATTCTTAGCAAACCTAAACATTTGTTGTTAGTACAACTTTACTCATCACTTTCAAGAGTAGCCTGTTTAAGCTGCTTCTGGAATACACAGCAGCATTAGCCAGACTGAAGCTGAAATGTACCAGTGAAAAAGTAGTCCTTGTCTACACTGAGGATTTCAGCCCCCAGTGGCCTGCTATTAACATAGCTGTCCTATCCCTGCTTATACAGATCTATAATAGGTTTTGCATGTGGACCTCTGTTTCTCCCACAAGATCTTTAACAACTTACTCACTACTGGCTACATACGAGAAATGTTTACCCCAAGAAGTGTCTGGAATCAGTAATGTTTAATAAATTAGCTATCTTGTTTCTCATGGCATAATATATAGAACTGGAGTGTTCTGCTAAATTTTCCAACTTTGAACCAAACCCAGCTCCTTTTGCGGGGTGTGCCATAACAAATGTGGATCTTAAAATACACACTTCTAGAGAATGACAGATCAATGCTTTTGTGGAAAGGTTGCTACTAGGCCTTTACATACATAGGTTTATCCCAAACTCCAAGATCTGCATAGCTTCTATGAACAGAGAATCAGATCCATAGAAAGGAAAATAATTTGGATGCATGACATTAATTAACAATAATGCAGAATAGAAAACCAGTTGGTCCTTTTTTGTGCCTGGGTCACTGAAATAATTTGAGAAGCATTTCATTGTAAAAATGACTAACAAGAGACAAGTGAAAGGTTATAGTGATAAGTGCATCATACTGCTGACAAAGCAAAAGCTTCCACAAAGTTATAAAATAATAATATACTGTTTGAACCCTTTCATCAGGCATTCATACCTAGTACCTCCCATTAGTGTGTTACATTCCATTCAACATTGCACTCAGCAATTAAATTTTATAGCAACAATGGATATTTGTTGAAATATTAAAAACCATGAGCACTTAAAAGCAGCTATAAAAACAGACTCCTAATGTGACTACATGGAGATAGAGTTGATCATTTTAGGTAATGTGGGAATTCACATACTATACAATTTGAAGTACATGAATATACAATGTAAAAAAAAAAAATCTCCATACATGCCAGCTAAAACCAAACCATTAGAGTTGAAATATAAATAACAGAGTAGGCAATTTATTAAAAAATTCCAAGCAACAGTGGTGTAGTTAATAGTAGTGAAAAAAATCACTAGGGTCTGATAAGAAAATAGTGTATTTAAAAGTGAATGGACCAAATTCTAAGGTTTTTAACTTAGGGAAATTTGAGTTGGCTTCCATGGGAGTGTGGGTGAAGACTTGGTAAAAACTTAATGCCAGATTATTATGGTTGAGTGCTGGGTATGAGTGCAAGATGTGTCTGTGTGTGCAAGAAGCCTTCCCCAGGGGCCATTTGTGCCCCAGTACTGGGGCTGGTTAGTATTAGTATTTCACGAGTGTTTAGGAATACCAGCCCTAAGACCCCATTGTGCTAGGTGCTGTACAAAGACTGAATAGAAAGGATGATGCCTGCCCCAAAATGCTTACAATCTAAACTTCCAGTTCTTTTGCTCACCTGAGCACAAGAACTTCATGGGACTAGCAGTGTTAGCCATGCCAAAAGAGGCTGGGAAGGAGGTGGAGTAATAGATTCCCTCTGTCTCCACCAGCCATACAGGAAAAGTGTTCTAGAGCCCTTTAAAAGGGTGTGGCCATAACTGCCACAATTGTCACTCTTTGCCTGTCCATCAGGCAGCCTTGGGATGTTGGTGCCTTGTACCTTAAAGGCATCTTTCAGTGAGGATCTCAGGTTTTATCTCAGAGTTGCTCCCTGTATAATACACCAATAATTCTGAATGAAATTGGCAAGTATTATGAGCTGTATAGCATGTTATTTACTTATACTGTCCCAATAATTGCAAACTGCGGTAAAGTCATCCCCGATACGATGTGTATTAAACAAGATTTCTAAGGAAAGCATGTACGTAAACAAGTTCATACACAAATTAAATATTAAGTCTAAGAAATGGACAGAAAGCTTCTTCAAATTACTTGAAGATGTTGAGCAACCTTACTAAGGAAATAAATGTTATAACAAGTATAGTACAATACCAAATACTTATTCTGTAGATTTTTATTTCAGGAACTCAACTGGTTTTTTCAAGCTTTATGCATTAGTTATGTGCAACTTTGAGTGTTCTGCCAAATGATTCCAGCATTTGGAAGTAGAAGGGGAAGAATAAAAGATGGGAGAATTTTCATTTCTAGAGAAGAAACATTTGATCATCTTGTACAATACCAGTGAGCTTATTTACGTGATGTTAAAACTTAGCCCTGCTATAGCACCTTCCATTGGAGGATACCAAAACACTTTATTAAGCATAAAGAGATATTTGTTAATCCTCAGCACTCCTAAGTGGGTATTATCCCTATTTTTCAGATAATGTGACTGAAGCACACACTTGTCTTTTCACTGTCAACAGGAAGAATATAGACAAGAATTCTCAGCCAACTGCTGACCAGCATCCGGGGCACCATATTCCCAAAATCATAGTGTAGTTTTTGATCACAAACAAATATGAACTTTGATGTTCAACAATTGCAGAAAACTAAAAGTGTCCATGATATACTCTTATCAATTTGACAAAAATGTCTTGAACTATGAGTGCACACCATAGCTGAGAAAGTACTGGATACCCAGGTAAGTTTACCAGCATTACAAGAAAACTCTCTGGTAGCACGTTTCATGTACAGATGGAATGAAATCCTACTAATTTGTTATTTAGCAGAACAAAAAGGCTAGGTGTAAATTGCAGGTAGGATAGCCTATGTATTTTTTTTTAAAAGCTGGCAGTAGCAATGTGTGTGCCAAGCACCATTCTCTGAGCATTTTGCCTGAATGTTTTCTGACTTTCTGATTTACCGTTTATCTGCTTTTTCTCTTTTTCGATTGTAAGCTTTTTGGGGGCAGGCACTAGATCTTGCTACTGTATATTTCTGTATGACTAGCCAATTTGAGTTGCTATTGTAATATAGTAACAGAGGGTCCTGTGGCACCTTTAAGACTAACAGAATTATTGTAATATAAATTATGGTAATACTTAACCAATGAAGTCACACTTGTCTAAAGCCAATCTAAGTATAATCAGAGTCAGACTCTTGTCTCTACAAAGTAGTCTTATTTCTATGTCTGCAATCAATAATAATCTGAATTAATTTAGAGAAGGAAAGTGTGCAACTAGTAATCTTGACTAGTTACTCATATATTTTCCAGCTGATCATTTAATTTGATGCAATTATGCTGAGTTAATCATGCATACACTTTTTAGCATTAGATTAGGATGCAGCAAAATTGCCAAAGTCTTCTCAAACCAATGAAAAATTGCATGATGATAGTATCTTCAGTCGAAAAACTAAAATGTGGTAGGGTGCTAATCTTTCCCCATAGTTAACATTTTCATAAACTTGTGAAACTATGAACTTGAACCACAAAAGTCAGACTACTTGCATGTTATGAGATTCACCCAGAGTTTTGTCAGAAAGTTCAATGTACATTAGATAAACAAACCAGTTTCATGTTGTATTAACCAGTTGTGTGTAGAGATAGGTCAAACTGAGGCGCCTTGATATATGTGAGCATCTGCAAGTATTTCCCAAATATTGAGCTCTTGGGAGCTGGCATTTGCAAACTAATGGCATAAGTATTTACAGGGTCTCATGAGAGCTCCAAAATCCTGCATTGTCTATTTACAGCTGTAATAAAATTGCCCCTTAAAAATAGAGAGAGCAAAGTTCCCCTTTGTAAAATCATCTTGTGTCTAATTCTTGGGGCTCCAACCTTGTTCTTTGATAAAAAAATAGGATAGAGATTTAACACACATCACAGTACAAAGCTTGTCAGGTTCTATAAATTCTAAATAGCAACATTTTCCAAGATAGGAGCATTATCTGGGTGCAATTGTGAACAGGTGAATGAAACCTTCTGCTCAGTGTGGCGTGGCAGTCAAAAAAAAAAAGCAAACAAAATGTAGACAAGGCTAAAAAACAGTAGCAAGTAGCCTACCTTTATTTGGAATATATTGATAGCAGAGCTTGTTTGACATTGCAACGGTCCATGTGTCTGAATATGAAGAATGTAAAGAAGAGACTCCTCTTGATTGGATGCAGGCCATCCAACATGGAGTAATGTTTCATTGATGGCACTCGGTCCAATATTGTACAGCTATCAAATAAATAACAAAACCCATCAATGTACAACTTTCCAAGGCCAGGAACAACAACAACATCCATTTAGACCTTACAACACTTTTCAGCCACAGATCTCCACGAGCCTTACAAAAGAGGTAAACATCATTATTCTCATTTTATAGGTGGTGAATCTGAAGCACAGAAAGGTGAAGTGACTTGCTGAGGGTCAGCCAGTAGGGCATTGGCAGATGTGGGAACAACACACAGGTTTCCTAGATCCCAGTCAATATTCAAATGCTTAGTAGCTTTCTCACTTATATTTTTACCTCTGATGCTAAGGTCGGCAATTGCCTACAAAGTGGGGATGAAAAAATGAAGTGCTAGATTCTGTCCTCATTTACAACAACGAAGTTACTGGAAATTTATAGCTGTTACATCAGTGTCAGAACTTAACCCCCTTTGAGGGAGCAGCAGTAGCTGTTTATTAGTGAAGGCTCAAGCTACTTCCTCATTATTGAAAACCCAGTTTTCAAACCTCTTCAAGCCAGCTTTCCACAAAGTTTTCCTGAAATCTCAGAGGTCACAGCACATCTCAGAGAAGAGATTTTCTGGGAAGTTTGGTAAAAAAAACAACACACACACAGAAAATAAATGATGCTTCTAGAACCTTCTAAATTATTATTTTCACATGAGCATATACTTTCGCAAATGTGTGAGGGCAATTTTAAGTTTGGGTAGGTGGCGTAAATTTGGTATGGGTGTAAGAGTGGAATAGGCTGGATGCTTTGCTGTTCATTCTGAGACATTTTAGACTTTTTTTGTGAAGAAAGTGCACTGTTGATTTCTGGGCTTTAACTGGAACCCAGTGACACACATTTTCAACCTTACTTCTTTTTCAGTGAAGTTTTTGTTTGTGACTAAACCATAGGGGATTCCTTACTTAATAGGACTACACATATGCTGAAAGTTACATACATGTTTAAGTGCACTGCTGCATCAGAGCCCAAGTGGGGTAACATGAAGATCCTTATTACAAGTTGTAGAAACATGTTAAGCTGTAAAATTAGAACATAATACTTGTTTTTTTTCATAGGTTGATATCTCTGATTAATTTAACTTCAGTATTCGGCTTGCAAATTTTAACCATATAATTTTGTTTAAGTTTAGTGGTTCCTTCTCTGTTTCAAGTTGCCTATCCTTTCCTGACTACTGGCTTGTGAATTGTAACCATATGTGAAGCACTTTGTTTCACCCCACTGCAGAAGGTCATTTATCAAATTCAAAACATAGTCTGTATTCAGTCTAGTTCATTCCAAGTACTTGTTTTGAACATGAACCCCCCCCCCTTTCTTTTTAATCAGTGTATCTCCAGAAGAAAAAACACATGATGGAAAGACGTATGCTTCAAAATATTAATACACAAAGCCTCCTTGTGTATACTTGTGAAGTTTTTTGTTGTTGTTTTGCAAGCTACACATCTTTCACTCGGAGAGCAGAGAACATGTTGTTGCATTTAAATTGCTGTGATTTTTGGAGTTACTTGCATTTTAAAGGCAACATATTTTATCATTTTCATAGTTCTCATAGGACCACCTCAAAAACCCATTGAAGTCAATGGAAAAACTCAGCGTTCACTTTAACTTCCTTTGGATCTGGTCCACAGCTTCTTGGTTAGTATTTAGTAAACACCAAAAGTGTTTAGGATTCCTTAATGACCAGGGAGTAAATCCTGTCCTGGCATAAACTGGTGCCTCTCTCACTAAACCACAGGAGTTGTGCCTGGTTACTCCAGGACTGAATTTGGACCAACAATATTTGGTAACAATATTTGCATTAAGACTTGTATCAGCTCCAAATGATGACAATGACCAAACTCCAAATGATCTCAGTAGAGCAGAAACAGACCTATAAGAAGTGAAATACTTTCAAATTATACCTCATATATGTGTTCTACTAAAGGGCCGACATCCTCTTCTTTGGTGGGCTCATCTTTAGGCTCCCAGTTGTGAAGTGGCAAAACAATTTGTGGAGGACGAGACACACTGCAATATATATAAAAAGGCTTAATATGTCACTAATCATCTGCTATGTTATCATCAGATATACCATCTTTAACAAAGGTAAGACTACTCTATCCAGTTGAAACTACAAATAAATTTTAGATAGGCCGAATGGTCACTAGAATTATGCTAGGTGAATGGGACAACTCTTCCAAAAAGTGCAGTGGACTCTTTAACCCCTAATGGTCAGTATCTCAGACTTACATCTCATCTGAAGGATGGCATCCTCCAGCAACATGTTGCCCCCTACCATTAGGTGACTGATTCTCTGTTGACTTGGAGGGAAGAATGTTATCTGTCTAGGTATTTATAGCATACTCCTCATTCTGGTATCTGAACGCATCACACAATGCGATAAACCCAGGTTAGTGCTCTACACAAAAACTTCAGGTTTTTCTTCTCATCCTCATCTAGAGTATCCAGAGTCTAGAACTTTACATTCTACTTCCTTTTTAAAGCCAATGTTATCTATCTTAGGTACTTATTTGGCCTCCCTTCTTGTAGTATCTGAGTGCCTCACAATCTTTCATGTATTTATCCTTGCAACACCCTTTTGAGGTAAGGAAGTTCTATTATTCCCATTTTAAGATGTGCAACTTGCCTAGGGTCACAGAAAGTCTATTGTGCAGCAAGGAATTGTACCCAGTGCTCCTCAGCCCTGGCTAGTGTCCTAAACACTGGATCACCTTCCTTTTTTTGGTTCAAAGACAATAACATTCATAGCAATTATCCAAAATGTTACAGCATCATACAATCAGTAAACAAGGGTTTAGAGAAAAAGACATAGTACAGAATGAAACTAAGCACCTGGATCAGATGCTTTTTTACCTTCTTTGCGTCTCCATCCCAAAGTAAATTAGAATTTCACAACTTTTTTCTAGCCTCCTATTTTATTTTCCTCTTTACTGTCTCAGAAAGGACTGAGTAGCGTTAATTCTTTTAAAATTCCTATCACAAATACTATTTCCTGCAGCACCTGCAAGTTCCATGGAGGCCTCCCACCCAATCACTAACTTTAACCCAGTTTAGCCTATGAGATCTTAAACTATCACAGCGCAAGATACTTTTCTAGCCCATTACCTGAGTTCTGGTCAGTACATCCTGCAATGTACATCCGACAATAGAAGTAGGTTTGTGTTAAAATAATAAATAATCAAATTCAATATTACCCTTTCATTGCAGCAGTTAACATCGATTGCAGTTTTGCTGTAAAACCCACTTGGTACTAATTTTAAGATTATGCAGCTTTGAGGAGGGGTGTGAGGGTTAAATGTGTTCTCTCTCAGAGCTGGAAATTCATGTTTGGGCCAATAGCATGTTGTAAAAAAAATGTAAATCGCAAATGAATTTTTCATCTAGGTTAATGTTTGATTAAATATATAACATAATCATGGCCTTCTAATCACTGATGTTAAAAAGAGCTTTCTCCTGAATCTTAACACCGAATGCCGAACCATAGGAGCAGGTTGCTCCTTGAAGAACAGAAGACCCAATATTTTTGTCGCAAATGCTGACATTTTAAAATGTTTTTGGAAGAAAAAAAGGTTTCAGTTTCCAGTTCTAATGTCATGCATAGCTACTGAAATGTCTGACAGAAACTTTGCTGCCAAGTATAGCAGAAAATAGAGGAATATTGGATAAGAACAAGTGGAGAGCATCTGGAGTAGTTTGAAAACACAGTGAAAGAACAGCTAAAATTGTGACTTCAGAATGTTAAGGTAAGCCTGAACTATATTGGTAATTCTGAATATTCCCTTGGGCTATAAAAAGGCCATCAACTCGCAACAGCAAGGATACCAGAAACCACATTCATAAACTAAAGCCAAATAAGACACACAAAATTAATATATATATATATATTTAAAAGTAAGAGCATTTTAGATTAGGTGCTTGACTCTAATCTGTTAAATTTCACAAATTGCTTTCATTCCAGTAGTAGTCTCCATTTTAATGCTTCTTTGGAGATTAGGAAACAAAGCCTGGACACATGTCACTTTAAGGAACCACTAAAATACTGCAAAACACTGGCAGTGCTATAAATAAAAAAAAGAAGGCTTTAAAAGCCTGTGTTTCCTATTTGATTCCTCATGCAGTGTTCTACTCATCAACAGAAACAATGTAAAAAATATAAATTTAGACATTCCGTTAAAATTATTTTAAAATAAAAGAATACAGGGGTGTGTAAAGTTTATTTTAATAGATTTTACAATGGATGCTTGGGATGGCTGCCATTGTTATAATAAATGAAGTAAATCAGGTTCATTTGAAGGGTATTTCTCTCTACATTTTGATTAATTTTATTTTGTATTTAATTTAAAAATCAGAATGTTTGAATAACTTATTGTCTAAGGACCCTTATTAAACTGTTAGGAGTAGAAGATGGGGGAATCAGCACCACAGAAACACTAATAAGATAAAATAGGTAAAGTCTTTGAAAGGAAATTTGCCTAAAATGTACTATAAGAATTTGTATTTGACCTATGACCTCAATCATCATGACAATTTGTTTACACTTATTTCTCCATTCTTTGGACGTTTCTCTTAGGTAATATTTCATATTTGATGGAAAAATGCTTTTAATATCACCATATTTAATTTAAAATGTTAATGTACACAGTCCTGTCTACTATAAAATACTGAATTTTAAAAAAAAATTGGTATGAGACAGCATATTTAAATGAAAGTCACCAAATTTACTCTCTACTGCTATCACTTTATTTCTGTAACACTTTCTTATGACAAAGAAATCACATATTTTACTTTTTATTAAAGCTATAGAAGTCACACACAATAGTGTCCCATGCCATCACCGGGTAAGCTGGCTCTGAAGGGGGTTAGGTTCAGCCTCACTTGTGGTAGGCTTAACCCACCTCCTCAGGTGAAATGAATGACACCAGGGCCCACATGACAGGGAGTAGTATGGAACTGGACCACGCCTTCTGGGGAATGTAAAGGCAACCTGAGTTCAACAAGGGAGAATTCAGAGTTCTCCTTAGTTCCCAGGCAGAGAGCCAAGCTTCAGGGAGCAGAAGCCAGCTAAGGTGGTTTGGGGAGGGAGCCTGCTGGGAAGAGGGCAGGTGAGAACTCTCCAGAGCTTCCAGGAAGAAGGCCTGGGAGGGAGACCTGCATGGAGACCTAGATGAGGAACTCCCGCTAGGGGCTGATAAAGGGCTTTAAACCTCGAAGGGGGGCTATTAGCAAAGGCAAACTGGGACAGCAACAGGGCCTGAAGCTATACCAGGCAAGCTGTGCTATACATGCACTTATTGCCTGCATAAAAAAACAGTAAAGGAAGGGTACATTTAAAAATCAAACCAGATATAGTAATATTTCAATTTTCCTTATGCTTTCAAAATGCATTTTTCTTTCTTAAAAAGAACCAATTCACCTTTTCACAGTCATAGCCTGTTAGTAAAGGTACCATTTTATAAATACAAACAGAGGTCTGAATAAAAATGATAATCTGAGTACTCATCTTGGGGGGAAAAAGTGCAGTTTTGCTTAATGAGTTTCTGCCAGGAGTTTATAAAGCATTTTTTGTTCGTTGGGGTGATACTCCTCCTCCAAAAAGAAAAAAAATCCAACTGTTAAGATATACACTGGTTGCTACTCAGAGCTGTGGTTCAAAGTAAGTTTGGTTGTTTCTTGTTTTGTAAACTAATGGAATTTCACAGGATTATTTAACCATTGCATTTATTCAAAGCACTATGAATAGGCAAGGTCTCATAGGACCATAAATAACTGATTGATGAGAATGTGATATGCTTTCAAGTGAAAGGAAAGGCATGTAATGTGCTGGCTTTTATTTTTGGTGATATGCCACCTAGGTTGTGATTTGCCACAAGTTACTAATGACATGCTACAACAGAAGTACCATTGTATGAAATGCCTACCACTTCACCATCAAGTATTCCACATGCCAAGAAATGCTACAAACACCTCTTACATTTTGCGTAATTAAATTCCTTTTTGTTCTGTTCCTTTCCACATGCTATTCCAAAACAGTTAAAGGATATCATATCTATCACCGGTGAAATAACATTCATAGCTCAGCGGGTAATCTTTGCAATGACTGCAGAACCCAGGGTATGCAGTAATCTAATCCTTATTAAGAAACTTCTGCCTGCAGCAAGTCTTCCCATACTAACTGACTTCCTTCCTACGGTGTTCTCTGCCAGAGGCTTGGCTACAAACAAGTGGAAATCACACAAATAGTCACAGAAATATAGAGACCTCAAAGAAAAAATGACAAACAGCATTACCAAACTCCAACAGGAAGCATGACAAGGGATGGTTCAATAATTCTTTGTTTGTTTTAATAAATTATTTGATGAAGATAATTTCCCTACCTCAGATGTGGCAGAATAAATCACACATATATTCAGCAAATAATATGATGAATTTTGTCAAACTTCCTTAATAAAATATTCAATTATTTCTCTCCCCACACCCCAATTCCCTGAGAGTTGGGGCGGTTAGCTTCTCTGAGGTTCAGTTCCTTAATTAGCAAAATCTTTCAGGCAAAGACCTTGTGATGTTTCTTCACACATCCACCATTTTATGGCAAATACCAAAAGCAAAGGTATTAACAAGCACAAAGTGGAGAGTGTGCTGACTACAAGTCATTTAATGAAACAATTCTCATGTTTTCAGCACCCTGGGCAGCAACCCAGGTCACCTGTCCCTAAGGCCTATTTCTGGGTAAGTTCTCTAATATTTGATGTTGGTTTTCCAAATGCCCAGGCCCAGCTGTTTATCTGTTTACATAGATTTTCATCAAAAGACATGCGTACTGTAGTGTAGAAAAAGCATTACAGTAGAGAGACAAGTAAGAGCCCACAGAAGAGTAATCTGTGGATGCACTATGCAACCACCCAGCATGTTAGAGTTGTCACTGAAAAACAGGGGCACTTTAATAGGGAAGATCCCTGCCCTCAAAATAGCAATGTTTTCAACCAGCTCTGTTGCCAGTTTATATCTTTATTTTGTCCCTGGTTCAGATAGGCACTTCAGCACATGCTCAGTCCCACTTGCTTCCTTGGCTGCCACTGAACCAGCACCAGCACATCCAGGGCATCAGGCCCCAAAGGCCAGGTTGCACCCACATGGCCCTTCTTCACTAAGTCCAGCATATTCCTGGAGGCACAGATTCCTCTATGAGCACAGGCACTCACCATCACCAGCTGCAGCAGGGGTGGGAAGAATGTCTCCAGAATCTGCAGCCCCAGGATTTTAGGGCTATGATTACTGAACATTTCACTCTAATTGGTTCACTCATTCTCTCTAACCTCTTACTGTTCCTTAACGTCATCACCTACTCTTGACAACCCCCACCTCTCTCTCTCTCTCTCTCTCTCACACACACACACACAGTGCACCTTGCTTTCTTCTCCTTACTGCATCCTCAATCTCCACTTTCTCCTCCCGCTATGTTGGCTTCCCAATCATCTTTTGTTTCAGTCTCTATAAACCCTCTCCCATAACACCACCTTGCCAAAAATATCACCTCTTTCTCTCCAACTTCTTTCCTGTCTACTACCTCTGACTATCACAGAAAATGATGCAAACTCACTTTAATCCTGAACATTTTAAAAACAAACACTGCTTTACAAAAAAGTAACCTTTAACAGAAGACCACATGTCCTTTGGTTTGCCCCTCATGTTCCTTTCAATTACCCCTTTCTTTTAGGCTTCTTTATGCTGTTAGCTGGGAAGCACTTAGATTGTTGATAAACTGCATAGTCAATTGCTTAACCACACTTTGGTTAGGTATGAAATATATTCAGGAGACCAAATAACCAATGTCAGTCAGGTTTATTGCTAAAATTCAATAGTAGTACAGGAAGAAAAGTTCAATATGATACCAGTTTCTGGGAAGCAGTCTCATGCAGTGTTGTTAAATTCATCTTACACAGAACATTTGCTCCCAAAAATACACATTTCAGCTAGGAGTATTTATGGGATGATTTTACAAGTTATAAGACTTTTTACATGTTACTAAAATCCAACCCATCAGTTCATCTTTGTTCCATAAATTGTTGTTCTGTACCTTTCCTTATCTTTGTTTTGGATACTAGCATGTGGGTGAAGGTACCTCCCCAGCTTGTTCCAGGGTAAAACATTAACGTGTTTTGCTTTAGACAAGTTTCTTATTTTCTAATGCCAAAGATTACTTCAGTTTAGCAAAGTCTTATGGGATACTTAGCGTAAGCGAACAAGATTATAAAACCATGGTTGTTTGCAGTGCCTTCCACCAACACAAGTTGGTCCGAAAAAAGATATTACCTCACTTGTCTTTTCTCTCTCAGAATTATACAAGACAAAGGCCAATTCAGGCAATATAAATACTAGAAATTATATATGTCATACTGATATTGTGTGCTTAATGCAAATTAATATATGTGGTATCAATAATACATATTGAAAATGTGATTTATATAATTTTAATCTCAGCATATATTGGTCAGAGAGATACTATGGTAAAGGGCTACAGAAAACTCTGAGATAGATCATCTGAAATTGTTTGTTCTTTGGAGCAGGGACCATGTCTTCTCTATGATTTGTGAGTTGCCTGGGATGCTTTTGTGTGCTAGACACAAACAGTAATAGAGTACTTGCATTTTATGTATTGGGTCTAGTTTAGATATCAGCAACAGCATACAACTGTCCAAGCAATAATTAACGTAGTCCATGCAAAATCATTAACACTGTTCAGAACCAAAGTGGAAAGCTCTCTAGATTAACTATGTGTTTTGAATATTTATCACACGTGCCTTTTGCTTCTTGCCTTTTTCAGTTTCCAAATATATGTGAGGATATAAAAATGTAGTAATTGCCAGTCTGGATCACACCAAAGGCCGCATCTAGCCCATTATCCCACAGCTGGTTGAGAGGAAAAGGTAAGAACCCTGCAGTAGGCAGATGTGTGATAATCTCCCCCTGCCCCCTCACAAACTATCAGGATGAAACCTATGTCCTGTAACAAAAGGTTTAATACCCCTTCCAAATTTCTTGTTGTCATTTATTATGATAATTCCAGACTCCAGAATTGAACCTGCAGTTTTTATGTGCGTACACAATTGAATATATGAAGACAATAGGGCTCTGTGCCCACACAGAGCCCATTTACTCCATATGACAGGACTTAAAGCCCCCATCCTGCAAAGCTTCTGTGTGTGGTAATCCCCTGAAATCAGTGAGAGTTCTGCACTTGAAAGACCTTGCCAGATTGGGCCATAAATAATATACAGTCATATAAAGATTCATTGAAAAAATGTGCATTGGTTGCAAGTATGAACTGAAATACTGAAGTGCTTACCCTATGATCTGCACTTGAGCCACAGCACTGATGTTGATTTCAAGGTTAACCAAATTGCTGGTGGGTTTAACCTTATTAGAACTAGAATAGATTTGCATACAGGTTAGTTAGGTTTCAAGTATAAAATTAGAAAAACAATCATTTAATACTAACTTTGATACTTTAGAATTCAGTTTAATCCCAGTGTCCACCATCAACCAATTAGAAAAAGTAGTATTGGAAATGTTATATCACTGATTTTAGAACCTACAAAAATTAATAATTATATTATATACAAGCATGCATACACATGGATATAAATATACATATAAATATATATATATATATATATAGGGTGTATTTTAAAGAACAAAAATTAATTTGTTTCTGTTGAGTCTTATACGCCATTCTTATTTCATTTCCTACTATATACAGCAGAACCTCAATTTTATGAACTGTCTTATAAACGACCACTTATATGAACCATTTTTCTGCCACCCAAGTCATCTTTCTGCAGCCGAATGTGACTTCAAACGTTTGGTCAACATTCAAGCAGATGTACAGGTTTGAACATACTGAGAGAGAGAAAAATCAGGCATGCTTTATTCTTTTATTACCATTTGTTATGTATACTGTCACTGAACGATTAATAAATTATCTTATGCACCACACCTATTGTAATTATGAGATCTTCAATTTTATGAAAAATTTGATCATATGAACTCCTCAGTCCCCAATTAGTTAATAAAATAGGAGTTCTACTGTAATAATTGATATCACATGTTTTAATAATGCAATGAAATCAGGCTTCTTTTAGAAAATCTTGTGATCTGGTTATGACACAAAAGAACAATTAGTTAGAGCATTTGTTTAGCTTGGTTATAAGACCATGTAAACTGTCTGGTCTGATTTTGCATCTGCCTGTGTAGCGGAATCCCAGTAAAACCAAGAACAATTTTGTGCATGAAAACATGGCAAGGCTAACTAACAAGCTGTCCTCTGTTACTGTTTGGCTTTTAAGGCTCTCCAAACTTGTGAGTGTGAAGAACAATAAGATTAAATGAAAAATCCCTCAGGGAAAAACTATCATTGAAATGAACTACATTTTTCCTCAGTCTTTCTATTCCAGATCTTACCCAGCAATAAAAATGAATCCCCAGATTTAAGGCCTGATTCTCTCACTTTTCTATAAACAAACATGTAGGCCTTATCATCCGACAAACCCTCCCTAGTGCATGTAGTCCTTTTCACTTCAATATGACTGATCATAAGATTAGGGGACTATCCATGCGAGGAAGGATTTGTGGGATCAAGACCATATACATATGCAATATAAATATTTAGAGATTTCAAACTCATTTTCATCATGAGACTAATGTTAGTGAGGTTTTGAGCATTTCCAAGTAAGCCTAGAGGGCCCCTTTCCAACAGAGTTTGAGCCTCTATTGCTGTCATAGTTTACTGTTATCGCATCTGGGTAGCATCAGTTAAATGGAAACATTTTGAACAGGCCAGAATTCTCATTGACTAACTACTGAGAAGTAATAGGGTAATTCTGTTTTGATCCAGGGCTTCTGGGTCCAAATTGCTAAATTAGAGGCAACTTTAATTTGTTTGTAAACTGGTGTATTCCCTTTTCAAAATATCAGTTTAGCTTTTGATTTAGTCCTGCACTGTCACTTCCTTGCAGCTATGGAAAGCAGCTTGGGGACTGCAGTTAAAGTTAAATTTTAATTTCTTTGTCAATACAAAGGCGATTATAACATTGAATTGTTAGGATAGAATGCACTCCAATTCCTACAACAGCAGTAATTTCCATAGAATTCACATGCTCAGACTACGCAGAATCATATTATGGTCAAATATTTGGGGCACTGATAGGTTTTCTTTGAAGTTCATGATATTTTCTCATTATGCTAGTATTTTAAATAAAGAATTCTATGTACTGATATGCACTGCACACCTCTCTGTACAGATATCTAAGGAAACTATTTGTCGCTAACAAAATTCATATTAAAAGAGGAACTAAATTTGACAGACAATAATAATTCCCTGGCCCCGTCCATAAGCAAAGCTTCCCTTGCTGCTCTCAGTGAACTACCATTACACATTTGGTATGTAGAAATATTTATTTTTTGCATATTATTTTGGAGCAAATTAATTATTGGTTTCCTATGGAAAAACTACTCATGCTGAGACACATATCCAAGCCAAACAAGTTCTATGCTTACTCTTCTTTTCCTGTTAGGTCATTTACTTTTGCTTCACTATGGTTTCCTGTTTCCTTGTTGTTTTATGATTGTGTTATCCTTTCATTAAGGAAGTAGAAATACTACTTAAAATTTAGAATGCACATAAGCTTGACTGCTTCTCTGGAAGAAACACACAAAATAGTCTCTAAGTATGGCAAGGTGCATTTACACTATAGCAAGAGGATAAAATAATGATTTTTTTTAGACAAAGTGCGGGGAGCTGTGCAGCATTTTAATCTAAATGTTTGGAAACAGAACTTTCCGACCTAATATTTCTAAACAGTTTCTTCTCCTGTAACTGAATGCATCACACTCGTTAATGGAATATAAGTTGTCTGGATTCCCTAAGCATTCAGATTGGTTTGGAGTAGAGGTTTTCAGGTTTTAAGCATCAGAACCTCTATCTAGCCATATGAAGAGGGAGGGTGGTCAGAACCCCCCATCCCATATGAGAACTCATGTTTTTCACTGATGTTAGGGTTCTGTGAGCCATGGGTAGGCATCTTATTTTTAAATTTAAATATAGCCACCACCTCTTACCTGATACATATACTGAAACTAAGTTTCCATTTGGCTCATATACCAAATGATTCTACAAATTCCCGAGTATCTTTCACTGTATGTACATGGCATGCACCTTTCTTTTTCCTTCATTCCCCTTCCCTGAGTGTGATTCACATCTGGGTTCTACCCTGCTCTCGGCCAGCATAATGCAGAGTTCAGTGCCCTATTGAAGCAAAGTCTGATGGGTGGAAGGGATGAATGTTATAATGGGGCATATGCCCATGATGCCTCCTTTCCTATGCAGCTTATAGCCAACTAGTGCAACTAATTGTATGAGGTGCTGAATGAATAGGACTATGACCAAGGTGGTCAGGTGATGCACTGATCTAGCACATTTCTTGGGCATTCTCTATCAGTGGGGCAACCAGGAAGCATCACCCTCATGTTAAAACTGCCCCTGTCCCCAGGAAGGACCACTGAGGGAGGGCTGGAGCATGAAACACCCTTCTGTGTTCTCTGGAGAAAAGCAAGCTCTGCATGTTCCTTTCTGCCTTCTCCCTGTTTAGGTGTTTATCTGTGTGTCCTTCCTGCTGTGAGGAACATTTTGAAATGATGATTTAAACATTTTAAATATCTGTGTTATTTATTGTAGTGCACGTGATCAAGACACTCATTAAAGGCCAGAGTGTGGCAATTAAGTCAATGAGAGTAGGACACGAAAACATCTCAGGGGGAACTCTGGCTGGTGATTTGATAAGCACAGATGCAGTAGGAGATCTGCCAGCCTTTGAAAAACTGTACTGTATGTGCTTCTGCCACTGCTCCTAATCAACTCTATTTCCATATTGGGGGGCAGGGAAGGATGGGATGGCATGTTGTGGCCTGAAGCACTGCCCAGCACAGGGACATCTATTAGCAGTTCAGCCACATTGTGGCTACAGCTAGTAGAAAAACTCTGACTTCTCTCCCCTCTTCCTCCCCCCCCCCCCAATTTCATATGGTTCAGGTTAGACCTTGTTTTCTTTTTTTGCCAATTTTTTAAAATTGTAACTTTTCTCATAACTCTTATCAAAATGGTTATTGAGAGAGCTGGTCGGAGACTGGAATTTCTGTTACATGGGAAATTCTAAAGTTCTGAAAAATTCTCATTCCAAATTGGAACAAAAATCTGAAATCTCAATTTTCTACAAATCAAAAATTACGACTTGTTTTATTTGGGAGCACTGAATCATTTTGTTTAGAATTTTATATTAAAAACAACACATATAATATTTAAAAAATGAATGTAAGTCTAACCTAAATAAATCAAAATGGTAGTCTAAGCTAGATGTTTTACTTTATCAGAATGTTTTGACATTATCTAAATGAAGTGAGAAAGCTGAAATTTCAATTACAAAAAACAAAAATATCAATAACAAATTTAATGAAAAATGAAAAATTTAGAAAAGTAAAGTTTTTCAATAATAATTTTATTGGAAAAAGGCCTTTTTTTAATTAAAACATTTTATTGGAAAAAAAATCAGACCATCTCCAATTGTGGACCTTCTATTTTCTTGGACAGGCATAAGGGAGAAGCCAGTATTTTTTATTCTCCATCAGGATGTGTTTCTAAAGCTTGGATTATATTTAGGCTTGGAAGGATCAGATTTTATCATTCAGCACAAACACAAACCAATGAAGAAATATTTCCATCAATAGTAATCAAAATTTAGTTTGGCAATAAAAATGCTGCTTGAGAACTTAGTAGAGTTTGATTTTAAAACATTTACTTTGTCAAGATCACGTCAAAATATGCAATTGTGTTTTAATGGTTATAAAGCTTTAACTTTTTGAATTTCATAATCTGTCATTAAATAATTATTGTCGACCACTCCTACAGTCTGACATCCCCATAATTTCCCACAACTGTGAAAATTTTAAAATATAAATTGGAAGAAATGCTTACAAACAAACTTCAATATTATCCAATCAAAATGTTATATATCTACACACTTTGATTGGATAATATATATAATTGAATTCTGCCATGCCTAATTATGTGTTTCAAACAATTCTGAAAGGGAATATCAAGTTTAAATTCCATAAACCTGGCACCCCCCCATGGAACCACTGACCACAACCAGAAGAAATGAATTTTGACAAATGAAAAACCCTCAACATGTTCCTGTAGCTGATTTAGCTAAAAGCCAACAGAGTGGTCTGTACCAATTTTAGATTCCTCTAGAAAACATCTGCAAAAGGAAAGGCCATAAAATAATTACTTCCACTGTAGAGTTACAATGAATCTTCTTAGCACTAGTTTTGAAATATGGATATATATTTAGAGTTTAAATCATCGTGAACTTGGTAAAAATATCTAACCTTTTTACTTGCAGTTCAAACTTGATGCTGAAATCGGCATTTTCAAAATGCTGAACAGAAAATCGGATGCCAGTGGAGAACTAGGAAAAAACAAACATTTTGTGAGTAACATTTTGAAAGGATGGTTTAAATGTCTTACTTTTTGTAGTGAACCTAATCAAGACACTCATTAAAGTGTGCACTCCCCCCCCCCAAAACAACTGAAAGAGTCAGTTATTAGAAGTGGCAATTTTAAAGACATGACTCATCATGGGAAAACCAGCACTCTTTAAAGTTATGATTTTTAGATTTGTACAAGCAGTGTGCAATTGTGCATTAATAACTATTAAGGGGACACCATTAATCTAAAACCTAGTCAATTAAAAATATATAGAAGCAGGACTACTTGAAATGTTTTTCATTTGGAACTGAAACTGTGCCAGCAGTGTTCAGCCTGTAAAGGCTCGCTGAATCCTCCTCAAATTACATTTATTGCCTTGCATCATCATACATACACCGTTTTGATCAGAACCCTTCTTGTGCTCCCTGAAAATGTTGGTTGCATGGCAATACATGCATATTTAGAAACAAATTCTTCTTGAGAATTCCATCAGATATCGTTGGGAAACTGGGCCATCAATCCTCCATTTTCAACCAAAGTTTGAACTTCTCAGTTCTCATTTTTTTTCATTTTATTTTCTTGTTTGAACAAGTGGAGGAGACCTCTTTGTCCTACTTTTCTCTGCTTGCTCATGTGGCATCTTCACCAACACAAAAAAAAAAATCTACAGTTCTCTTTTCAGACCTAGAATCAACAGCATTCAAGAGGAATGCATTTCATCCTGCATTTATGCTTCTAGTAACTATTTGGTCATTTCTCATTTTTTACCAGCCATCTTGGAGTAATGCCAGTCTTGATACTTTAAGTCTGCCGTTAATTTTTCCTCTCTTTCTTCACTTGCAGCACATAATGGTGGATTGGTGAGTTTAAATCCATCTAGAGGACTATTTTTAGGGTGAAATGTTTCAATTTTTTCCTTCAGTTATTCATTTTGTGCTATGTGGAAGGCAATATTGTTAGCATAAAAGCCTGCTGCAAGTTCAGGTCTTTGTCTTTCAATCATTTAAACAGCATAATCACTGATGATTCTTGTCATTGTCTGTAGTGTTTAAGATGAACAGAAACTACTCCTGAAGTAAGCTGATGCTGAATAGATGCCTGAAGGCATGGAAGGGACTTAATTTGTCATTATGGCTACATTCTGATGATTATGATGGTGGCAGTATCAAAAATGTATCTGCAACACACATACATTTAAAGTATTATTTAAATTTAATGAAGCAAAACCTTTCACTGCAGTGGTGCTGGAACACTCTTTACACTGGGCGTGCTGAAAGCCAGTGGTCCCCAAACCTTTTACCTTGCACCTGCTCCTTAACCCTGTCTGAGCCCCCTCTCCCCAGAGCTGTGGCCAGGACCAAACTGTGGCTCAGGGAGGGGGGAGGACACGGACAGGAGTAAAGGGGCAGAGTCTGGAAGCACAGCTGGGGGCAGGAGCAGAGCCCCAGGCACGGGTCCTGCAGCCAGGACCTTGGGCACAGGGCTGAGAACAGAACCGCAGGCAAAGGTCCTGCAGCTGGGGCACAGGGCACAGGGCCAGGAGGAGAGCCCCAGGCATGGAACCAGCAGTGCCAGGACCCTGGGTGCAGGGCCAGCAGCCGGGACCCTGCACAAAACCTGGGGGTGCTGCAGCACCCCCCACACCCTAGTTCCTGCACCTATGTTTCACTGAGTGAAGTAAGAAAGCAAGGTAAGAAATTCAGGATTTTTTCCACTGTATTTAATGGCCAGTGTATGGTGAATTTTTATTAGTGTTAATGTAAGAGAGATCCAGTGAAGCAGAGATACAGTTTCCCTCTGATCTAATGGAGCAGACATGCACTTCAGTTTTGATGATCTATTAGACCTCTATCAGCCTGGGCTTAATCCCTTATTTAATACTGAAATAGCACTCCTACCGTAAAATACTAATGAACTGCAGATGTTGCCTCTGTGTGGTCATATGTCTTTTCTATGGCTGAGAGTAGTTGACTCTACTAACAATAATGGAGCAAAGGTCTCAGATATGCCACTGGTAAATCTCCAGAGGCCACTGGAGTGGCCAGTATGTTGCTGGATCTCTAGCAGCAAGTTTATCTTTATTGGAACAATATTAACATGATTTTCATTTTCCAAATGAGGTTTATTAGTTTTGTCAGGATTATATTATCATTAAACAGATCAGATTCCCTATGGTGTCTCTTAAGGCTCCATTCTATTATTATGGCACCTAGGATTATGCTAGGAGACAGATGACTGCTTCTCACTTACTGCCTACATACAACCCACATTAATCTTATTTTTGAAAAATGTATTTTAGTGCATACAAAAGGTACAACATTGGCAACCGTGGAGACTGAGATCTCTGTGTACCAACAAAACAGGCAAACTTCCCTACACTAGCACATCATCTTCTTTTGTGTGGCAACTTCAAAAGCAACATTAAAGGTTGACATCCAAGTTTGTCATCAACGATATGGCTTCTGGTAACATGGAACGAATCAAGGCTGTCCTTCCAGAGAAGTATTTTAGAGGGCAGTTGTTCACTAGGTGTTCCATGGTTTGGATGGCTTTTCCACGTTCATATATTGAATCATCCTTCATTTTCCATTTGTGTAGTAGGCAATGCAGGTGTGTGGTTCTGGTGTGGTTCACTGTTATCCATATCTTATGTAGTATGGTGAAGCCAGGTGGTTGGTCTGTAGGATCCATGAGCAGGTCTTGATTCTTGACCCTGCTATTTTCTCAAATCTCATTATCTTTTGGTGACAGTCCTGAGGTTTTGAGAGCTTTGTCTGCCAAGGTGTTCCTGGACTTATGGTGGGATGTCGAATGGGACAGAGGGGTTGGAGGTCTTCACAGATGGCAAAGTCTGGGTTCACTATCACATGCTCATATTGTTGATGCTTCTCTTTTGGAGGGATGGTTGTAAGATATGCATGAGAACAGGAAGTTAGACTGTCGGAGTTGAATTCCGCACCCCTGTACATATGGGCATGCAGTATTCAGCTGCTGAGAAAACAAGGGCCAAAGTGGCTGTCTGCAAGGTGTGAGGATCTGTGCCCCAACTAGTTTGTGGACTATATTGTTCCTAGCATTTATCTTGGCAGCTGTCTTCATCAGATGTTGGTGGTATATGGAGCTTCTATCCAGAACCACCCTGAAATATTTTGGAAAATACTCGTAATTGAATTTGGTGCCACAGAAGGTGACATTCAAACACTTCTTTCCATGGTGGCTGCTCAGGTGGAACATAAAAACATAAGAACAAACATACTGGGTCAGAACAATGGTCCATCTAGCCCAGTATCCTGTCTTCCAACAGTGGCCAATGCCAGGTTCTTCAGAGGGAATGGACAGAACAGGAAATCATCAAGTGATCCATCCCCTATTGCCCATTCCCAGCTTCTGGCAAACAAAGCCTAAGGACACTTCAGAGTATGGTTTTGCATCTCTGCCCATCCTGGCTAATAGCCATTGATGGACCCATCCTCCATGAACTGTTATAGTCTTGGCCTTCACAACATCCTCTGACAGAGTTCTACAGGTTGACAGTGCGTTGTGTGAAGAAATACTTCCTTTAGTTTGGTTTAAATCTGCTGTCAGTTAATTTCATTTGGTGCCCCCTATTTCTTGTGTTATGAGAAGGAGTAAATAACACTTCCTTATTTACTTTCTCTACTCTAGTCATGATTTTATAGACCTCTATCACATCCTCCCCCTTAGTTGTCTTTTTTCCAAGCTGAAAGTTCCCAGTCTTATTAATCTCTCCTCACATGGAAGCTGTTCCATACCCCTAAATATTTTGTTCCATACCCCTTTTCTGTACCTTTTCCAATTCCAATATATATTTTTGAGATGGGGCAGTCAGATCTGCATGCAGTATTCAAGATGTGGGCATACCATGGATTTATATAGAGGCAATATGATATTTTCTGTCTTCTTATCTGATAAGGTGCTTTGTCCTGGCCTAAATCCTCTTTAGGGATGTAGTATAACTGTCTGGAGTAACATCCTTTCCAAGAGCTTGTACGCTACACATAGTAATGATATCAGCTGGTGTTTTTCCAGTGTGGGGCTGCGTTCTCTGGTCTCGGGATGACAATGACCTTTCCCTGTTTCCATACCTTGGGTGTTTGGCCAACGGCATGCATGATGGGAAAGAACTGCGTCAGCCAGTCATGGCCATATTGCCATACGTTTTTCAGAAATTCTGGGAAGATGCTGTCTGGGCCTGCAGCCTTGCCAGGTTCGGTGAGGGTTATGGCCTTGTTCACTTCTTCTCTAGCGAATGGCTTTGATAGATTCATTGTTGCTGGGCAGTCAGATAGGGAACGATAAAGCGCTTTCCCACGTTAAGTGTGCCTTATCCCTATTCATTTCCAATCTCCATTCAATCTTTGACCTCTCTTGCTGAGATTACCTCATTAAAAACTCCAACATTATTGGCAGACACCTCCCATTAGTATGTAGAATAAACTTCATTGAGGCCATGGAACAGCCATCAGAAATGGTAATGACTTGGGAAGGACTTCAGTCTTTAAGACTCTCCATCTGATACCTTTCAGTGTACTAGACAATCATTTCAGTTAAAAATATTTAGATTCAATTTCTGCCTCTTGTCCTGTGCTTTAGTGCAAGTATATTTACTTTGGAGTGGCAGCATGAAGTTATAGTCAACATTCTGGGCCACACTGTGTGGTTTTTCCTGTTTTTTAATGTTTTGAAAAGGTTAAGTACATTTTATGAATAGTAAATGATTTCAAAATCATTGATTTGACAAAAGCCAGAGACCCTGTCATCCTGCTCCTAAGAACATATTCTGAAGATGTGACACTGCAGACAGTTCTAAATTTTACTGCAGTAGTAGTATTCCACAGGGTACGTCACTAAACCCTGCCACACAAATGTGCTTTCCAAACAAGTTGGTCTTAAATTGCTGCAGAATTGTAGGGGCTCCAGGTATTGAAGAGGCACTGTTGTGTCTCTGTAGTTAAGGGTTTAAGAATGTTTGATTATGATCTCACCCCCACAACAGCTACAAAAAATCCCTTTCTGACTGAATATTTTAAAAACCACTGATCTCTTGCCAGAGCATAAGTGTTTTACAAAGTTGGAGGTGGATCAGAGCAGCTGTTTATGAGTTATGTGATTTGAAGAAATGACTGGTATTTCACTGTTGGAAATGTGCTAACTTGGTTTGCCATCACACAGCTTAGAAACTGTCTGGTACAGGAACTCCAGTCCTTTGGCCTTTACTAGGCCCCCATGAGAACTAGTTCCAGAGTTAAAGTTAGTATTCAAAGCTTATGTGGTATATCCAGACTTGTTGATGTTTGGATTTTTTAAAATTACAGTCTTAATTTACCTTGACTTTCAAACGCTTGGTTCTTTTCTTATAAATAGGGCTTCTGATTTTAGGGTTTTTTTAAAATCAATAAATAGTGATGAAATACCCCAATACAATAAATAAGTTGGTGTTTATCCAATAAACACCGGAAAAACACCATAAATGCTTACATGTACCTAAGGGTTTGTCTACAAAGAACACTAATGCAGACTATGGAGTATGATTTCTAACATGCCTAAATATGTTGCACATCAGTTGGCCTGTGCAGACCCTTCTGGTGCACAGTAGGGAACATTTCAAAGAGATTACAGTTGTACATATTATAATGGGTAATGTAATGTATATATGTGCATTACTCACTACAGTATATACAAGGAGAGTCTCGAAGCCCCCTGGTTTTTGAACAAAGATGAAACTCAAAAATTGCTATAAATAAACACTAAAAAATGAAATACTCCACCCCTCCCCCAACAGAAGCCCTATGTATAAACTGTAATGTTCTTGTTTTAAATGAAGTTTTCTGTTTATAATTTCCTCTCCACCTTAATCATGGAATCATAGGGTTAGACAGGACCACAAGGTTTATCTAGTCTAATGAAATATTTTGTTTAGGAATATTTGGTAATGTTACATTAATTTCAGCTTTAGACCTCATCCTGCAGGAAAACAGGGAAGTGATCAACTATGATGTAAGAATGACAAATTATGAGATGACAGATGAGAACACTCCTGCTTTAGGGTCAGATCATGTGGGACCAAGAAAGGGCTGTAGAAGGCCCTGCATGCAGTGGAACTGGTTTGGTTATGCTGCATGGGGACAAGTGGGAAGACTGAAGAGAGTCCAGAGTCTCCCTGAATGGGGAGAAGGTTGGGAGATTGGGGAGAAGGTTGGGAGATGCACAGTTAATCTCCACGCCAGATTCCAGTATGGAAAAGGTGAGTAAAATGAGAGGAGACATAGCCGGGGAGATGAGATTGGACATAGTAAGGACAGGGGGGACGGACGCAAGGAGGCCCGCAACTTATAGTGCTACGAATGGGAGACAGGCTAAACGACATACATTAGGGTGTTTATACACCAATGCCAGAAGCCTAGGTAATAAAATGGAGGAATTGGAGCTCTTGGTCCAAGAGCTGAAACCAGATATCGTAGGAATAACAGAAACGTGGTGGAATGGCAGTCACGACTGGAACACAGGTATGGAGGGGTATGCGCTGTTTAGGAAAGACAGGAACAAAGGTAAAGGTGGGGGGGGGTGGCATTGTATGTCAATAGTGAAATAAGCTGTAAAGAAATAATAGTTGATGGATTAGATAACACAGAGTCCGTCTGGGCAATACTCACACTGGGTAATAGGACTACTAGAGCCTCTCCGGGGATAGTGCTCGGAGTGTGCTATAGACCGCCGGGATCGACCCAGGATATGGATAAGGAACTATTTAATGTGTTTAGAGAAGTAATTACTAATAGAAACTGTGTAATTATGGGGGACTTTAACTTCCCAGATATAGATTGGGGCACAAACGCTAGTAGTAATAATAGGGCTCAGATGTTCCTAGATGTGCTTGCTGATCAATTCCTTCATCAAGTGGTAGCTGAACCGACGAGGGGGGAGGCCATTTTAGATTTGATTCTGGTAAGTAGTGAGGACCTCGTTGAGGAAGTGGTAGTGGGGGACAATTTGGGCTCCAGTGATCATGAGCTAATTCGGTTTAAAATACATGGGAGGAGTAACAGAATTAAGTCAAAGACTAGGGTTTATAATTTTAAAAAGGCCAATTTTAACAAATTAAGGGGACTGGTAAGGGAAGTGGATTGGGCAAACGTATTAATGGATCTAAAGGCAGAAGAAGCCTGGGATTACTTCAAGTTAAAGATGCATGAGCTGTCGGAGGCCTGCATTCCAAAAAAGGGAAAAAGATTACAAAGCAGGAGATTTAGACCGAGCTGGATGAGCGACCGACTCAAAGGGGCGATTAGGAAAAAACAGAAAGCGTACAAAGAGTGGAAGAGGGGAGGGATTAGTAAAGAAACTTACCTTAGCGAAGTCAGAGAATGTAGAGATAGAGTGAGAAAGGCCAAAGGCCGTGTAGAGTTGGACCTAGCGAGGGGAATTAAAAGCAATAGTAAGAGGTTTTACAGCCATATAAATAGGAAGAAAGCAAAGAAAGAAGAAGTGGGACCGCTGAAGACTATTGCCGGAGAGGAGATTAAAGACAATCGAGGCATGGCGCAATATCTCAATGAATATTTTGCATCGGTGTTTAATGAGGCCAATGAAGGTATTAGGGATACTAGCATCACTACAGAGGGGCATTCAGGATGGGGGATTACCGTATCCGAGGTAGAAACAAAACTTGAATGCCTTAATGGGGCTAAGTCGGGAGGACCGGACGATCTTCATCCGAGAATATTGAAGGAATTGGCGCGGGAAATAGCAGGCCCATTAGCGATAATATTTAATGAATCTGTAAACTCGGGGGTGGTCCCGTTAGACTGGAGAATAGCTAATGTGGTTCCTATTTTCAAGAAAGGGAAAAAAAGTGATCCGGGTAACTACAGGCCTGTTAGTTTAACATCTGTAGTGTGCAAGGTGTTAGAGAAAATTCTGAAAGAGAAACTAGTTGAGGACCTGGAGGTTAGTGGCAATTGCGATAAATTACAACATGGTTTTACGAAGGGCAGATCGTGCCAAACGAATCTGATCTCCTTCTTTGAGAAAGTAACGGATTTATTAGATAAGGGAAATGCGGTGGACCTAATATACCTGGATTTCAGTAAAGCGTTTGATACTGTACCCCATGAGGAATTATTGGTTAAACTGACAAACATGGGGATCGATATGAAAATCCAGAGGTGGATAAGGAATTGGTTATTGGGGAGAATGCAGCGGGTCGTATTAAAGGGTGAACTGTCGGGTTGGAGGGAGGTTACTAGTGGAGTGCCTCAAGGTTCGGTTTTGGGACCCATTTTATTTAATCTATTTATAACTGACCTCGGAACCGATTGCAGGAGTGGGCTGATAAAGTTTGCGGATGATACGAAGGTGGGAGGCGTTGTAAATTCGGAGGAGGATAGGGATATCCTGCAGGGAGACTTGAACGAGCTTGTGAATTGGAGTATCAGGAATAGGATGAAATTTAATAGTAAAAAGTGTAAGGTGATGCATTTGGGGATGACTAATAAAAATTTTAGTTACAAGATGGGGACGCATTGGTTAGAAGTAACGGAAGAGGAGAAGGACCTAGGGGTCCTAGTAGACCGCAGGATGACTATGAGTCGACAATGCGACGTGGCGGTGAAAAAAGCCAATGCTGTCTTGGGATGCATTAGGCGAGGTATATCTAGTAGGGATAAGGAGGTCCTGCTTCCGTTGTACAAGGCGCTGGTGAGACCTCATTTGGAGTACTGTGTGCAGTTCTGGTCTCCCATGTTTAAAAAAGATGAACTCAAACTGGAACGGGTGCAGAGAAGGGCCACTAGGATGATCAGAGGAATGGAAAACCTGTTGTATGAAAAGAGACTAGAGGAGCTTGGGTTGTTTAGTCTGACAAAGCGAAGGCTGAGGGGGGATATGATTGCTATCTTTAAATATATTAGAGGGATTAATACGAGGGAGGGAGAAGAATTATTCCAGCTTAGTACTAATGTGGATACGAGAACGAATGGATATAAACTGGCCGTGGGGAGGTTCAGGCTTGAAATTAGACGAAGGTTTCTGACCGTCAGAGGGGTGAAATATTGGAACGGCCTTCCGAGGGAAACGGTGGGGGCGACGGACCTGTCTGGTTTTAAGATTAAGTTAGATAAATTTATGGAGGGAATGGTTTAATGGTATAACATAGTAGTCAAGGAAAACCAAGAAATGGTAGGTAAATTGTATAATGGCTGACGGGGTCAGGCTGGAGACTCTTGCCTATATGCTCGGGGTCTTACTGATCGCCATATTTGGGGTCGGGAAGGAATTTTCCTCCAGGGCAGATTGGCTGAGCCTCTGGAGGTTTTTCGCCTTCCTCCGCAGCATAGGGCAGGGATCTCTAGCAGGAGGGTTTCTGCCGATTGAAGTCACCTAAAACAGGATTGGGGACTTCAACAGCAGAGTCCAGGGAAGGGGTAGGGACGGTTTTATGGCCTGCAGCATGCAGGGGGTCAGACCAGATGATCATAATGGTCCCTTCTGACCTTAAAGTCTATGAGTCTATGAATCCTAGTGCTGGTAGACTTTGGGGTAAGGCTCATGTAGGGGCCAGGCAGGGATGAGGCCTTTGGAGACAAAGCAGAGTGGGGTGGAGGGCAACAATAGCAACAGAGTGGCTCTACTGATATTCCACAGCCTGATTGGAGGTAGGTATGGAATTGTCCACTTTCATACCCAGATCTTCTCAAGTTATTTCAGGGAACGTCCCCGCCCATTGGCAGGGAACATGCACATTACAGACAGGATTTGTCCTTTATTTGATATATTGTTGGTGCCCCTTTATGTTCATCCTGCATCTCCTACACAGCACCCTATATATGGTACAACCTCCCTGAGCACATCTGCAATGCCTACCCTGTTCTCATTTAATTCCCTCCCCTTTCTGCCATACTGCTCACAGTTGATGCATATGTAAGTTGCCTATTCTTGCAGGACTGGTTACAAAGCCTGCTTTCAGGCTCATCTACTGCTTTTGTTTACCTTCCACTCACCTCATTAAGAAAACTTCATACTAAGTTTTCTCAGTAACTCTCCCCTTTTAGGTGTCAGGCTTATTAACATAAAACTCAAAAACTTTCTAGCCCTCTTTTCCAGGCTCAGTTAATCCATTCAGTTAAATGGGCTTCAGGATCCATATAGCTCTTCCTTCCAGGCTCACAGTCCTCATTGCCTGTCAGGATACTGGGTGATGGTAGGCAGAATTAGTGGCAGGAGCTTGGGGTTCCAGGAAGCCAGGCGTCAGAGCCAGTATCAGAGTCAAGCTGAGAGTGAGAGCTAGAGGCAGAGTCAGGAATCAGGTCAAGGGTCAATACCAGGTATTGGGGTTCGTGTTGGGATTCCAGGGGTCAATCAGGAGTCAGAATCCATGTCAGAGTCAAGGTCAATAAGGGGAATTCAGGAACAGGGAAGCTAGGCAGTTGCTACTACTACAGCAGCTAGTTGGGGATCCAACTGTTGCCTGAACACTTCCTGGTACATCTTGTGGGTTTATATAGGGACAAGGAGCCAATCAGGGATCACTAAGGCCACTGTCAGTCAGGTCATTCAAGGCAGAACTTCCTGTGGCACTGAACTTCTATGGATTGTGGGTCACAGAGTGCAGGTTACAGCTGCCACTGGGTGGCAGTGTGGGGATGGTAATTGCCTGGGAGCCCTGCAGGTCTGGGTTCAAGTCCTGTCAACCCTTACATAGCCAGAGCTTCTCACCCTGCAAGCTCCTGCTCCCTGCATGTCCCTCAGCCAAGGCTCATCCCTCAACAGGGTCCTTGCATATTTCTCTCCCAGACCTTCTGCCTGGGTGCTCTAGTGAGTTGTCAGTTGCCTTCTTCTAAGATATTTCTCCCCAACCTCTCTCTGATTAACTTCAGGCTGCTATCTTCCCCAGCAGCCCTAGCTTCTAACCAGATGTTTCCCTCACAAAACCCATGGACTCATTTGCTTCACTTGGAATGGTGGCCTAAGACTGGCAAAAGTGTAGCTGAGTCCCAAACCCATTAAAAGGTCAGCTCAGCCTATGACATTTCTTCCTCTAACCTCTTTATTTGTCAGCATTTAGACTGTGAATTTCTCAGAACAGAGACAGGCCCATCTTGAATATTTGAAAATCATCTAACAGAGCGGGATCTACTATAAAAACAATGCATGAAGAAACATCGGCTTGATATCATGCAGGAATAACTGTGTCAAGACAGCAACCTAGAAAATTCCCATCTAGAGAAAGTTTAAGGAGAGAAATACCAATTTTTGCTAGTTGTTGCTAACCACTATATTGGGTATCTTAGATTATGAAGTACCTTGTAAAGCTACTGCACTAATATTGGGGTATCCAGCTAAGCTCCTACCAATTTAAAATGTGAGCAATGCTAATTTCCAATTAAAAGCTATTATTTTATAGGTTTACAATTCATTCACATAGGAGTTGTCTTGCTCAGTTTTATTAGCATGGCTTATTATGTAACTAAAAAAAGCTTGGATTTAATTACATTTTTGATATTTAGTTAAATGGTCATGGCATTACCCCTTTGAATTATGATTGTATGTGGATACTCACATAACCATAATTCAAAGGGGTAATGCTATGACCATTTAACTAAATATCAAAAATGTAATTAAACCCAAGCTTTTTAGAGTTATGTAAAAAATGGGAGAGGATTCTTGTGGGAGGAAACTCCGTCAGGTTCTGCTGCTGGAGTTTTTCCTGAGCTGTTTTGTCAAGAGACAGAAGGAGAGGATGCCCCCATTGAATGAGCAGCATTTCTGCTCCCAAGCCACAAAGATACCCAAACCTAATCCAGGGCCAAACACCACCTCCCTCAGCCCATCTTCAATCACTGTAGCCAGAATACTTGCCAAAAAGTGCCATGGTGATTTATGCTGCAATTAACTTGATTGTCTCAACCTTCTCTCACAAATACTGGTTCACAAAAACACAGCACAACCTGCCAATTGACAAATTCTCTGTTTTGGCTCAGGAGAAACCCAAAATAGGGAGATTAGGGGACAAATGTGGATTATAATTTTCTGTGATGCCAGAAAGAATGTATTTCTTGTAGGGCAGTATAAATAACAGCTTAGACTACAGCAAACACATTGTTCAGCAGTAGAATGGTTAAAATAGAGCATTGCATTATGTTAGCCAGCGCTGTTGATATAGCATTTATGATATTCATCATTTATCTTTAAGAAGTAGAATTTCTTTACCTTAGAAGATCTTTGTGATGATACTAATTATGAGTCAAACCTCATTTGCGCTGGGGTAAATGGGATTCAACCAAAAGAATTACACTGGTGTGAGTGAGATCAGAATTGGGCCCCAATAAGATTACACTTACAGAATAGAACAATAAAATATTCTTTACTGAAGTGTAAAGGTGCGGGACTCGCTGGCATGGCGCCTCTTGCTGGTTGTTGGGAATTAGCTCTTTCCAGCACAGAGCGCCCTCTGCAAGCTGGTGTCCCGCTGCTGCTGCTGCCCCCCCCGAATCCAGTGCCCCTTGTCTTTGGGGTGCTTCCCTTGGCAATACCCCCACAGTCTCAGGGTCTCCACACCCAGGGGAACCCCCAACCCTCTATCCCCACCTTGCCTCAGTCATGGGCTACTGCCAGTCACCATCCAGTCCCCACTCACTGGGGCAGACTGCAGTGTAAAAGCCACTCATCATAGGCAAGGGGGTTTTGGACCTGCTGCCTTCCTCTGCCTCCTAGTACCTCTATGGGCCTTGGACCAGGCCCTGCAGCCTGGGGAGTTGCCAGCCTGGAGCGCCCCTGCTTCTCCCCAGCCCTGCTTCATTCCCAGGACCCTTTCTGCAGGCAGCTAGGCCCTGCTCTCTTCCAGCCTGGAAAGAGACTGTCCTAGGCCTCTGGCTCACAGCCTTTTTATATAGGCAGCTGATTGGGGCGTGGCCCAGCTGCGGCCGCATCCCCAATCAACCCAGTTTAGCAACTCTCAGCCACAACCTTCTCCCAGGGCTAAGTTTAACTCTTTTTCTGCTGGAGTGGGGGAGGTGCCCCACTACATGAAGTCACATTAAAAGGAGAAAATGAACACATCTACCACTATGAATCAGGATTCCAGTCTCATTACCCTGGTGAAATGCCAGTGATACTAATGGAATGAGTCCCAATTTACACTGGTGTAAGTGAGAGCAGAAACAGGCCGAAAATCATGAAAGTTTTCAAGCATCAGATTATTAGTTTTAAGGCAGTATAGTATTATATGTTATTACACTAACAATTTCCTGTCCAGATAAAAAAATTTGTTTTAGCTGCTGCTTATTGGGATGCATTCTGCTAATTGAGTAGATTTCCATTAGCTTCCCTTAAAATTCAATTAGATAAAATCAGCAAATGTATCTGGTTTTCTCTTACATTTGTTCCAGCCACCATGGGATTTCCAAGGTCACAAACCACCATTCTAGTTTCATTTTCCATCTTGTAATCACAACTCAATACACGTAGTGCCTGTAACAAAAGAACACCAATATGGAGGTCAAAGGTCAGAGCAAAGTGTATCCTGTTGAGATAATGATGCCTTTTGTTTATGAAATTTTTTTTGATTTCAAACCCGTGTGCATCTCTACATGGACTCTTAATTGGTTACTGTTGGCAGGTGGAGGGAGTCTGACACCAAAAAGAAACAAATGGGAACCTAGCCAGTATTTTGAGAGAGACCATTTAATTTCTTCCCAACTCTCAGTCCTGTACCCTATCATCTAGTAGGGTGACCAGACAGCAAGTGTGAAAAATCGGGACAGGGGGCAGGGGGTAATAGGAGCCTATATAAGAAAAAGACCCAAATATCAGGACTGTCCCTATAAAATCGGGACATCTGGTCACCCTATTGTCTAGCCTGTGCTGTTCTGCATTAAGAATAACTTTGAAGACATGTTCTCATCTTCCTCTAGCAAAGATATGTTCACGTTTTCTATAGAGAAGTCAATGTAAAGTTTGTTCTGATGTTTCCCCCTCTACTTCCCCTGCAGCTCATGCCTCTCATATCATCTATGTACAAAGTATAAAATCCTATATACAAAGTGCTAAGTGCAGAGGAAGCAGCAGTTGTAAGATGGTGGAAGTTAAAAGACACAGACTAGAAACAAACCAAAGTAAGATCAGTCTTTTCTGTTTTCCTCTTTGGCATCTTTAATAAGAGAAACAAACTCAGAAGTAACAACAGAAGTCACTGATCTTCTAAAAATTAGGATGCATCTGGAATTGTTGCTGTAGGTCCCCACCCACCTAATTTTGTTTAATTTTAAAGTTCCCACAGATTAGGTAATACATGACAGGTCGTTCTTTATATAAGAAAGAGCTGGGAGAACTTCAGGACACAGCCTGCAAGTTCAACCCATGCCCTTCCTGGCTGGTGAAGGACAGTGTGGACCTGCTGAGTCCATTGTTAGTTGAGATTGGCAAGGGTTGTACATTTCCTAAATGAAGCAACTGTGAAGCCCCTGCCCATGACACCATCTCTTGATACTGTCAATATTACTGTTGGGGAATGTCCAACTTCCCTTTGTAGGAAGGGGAAAAAAAAAAGTTTTACTGCATGTCCAGGAGGTTAATAACCATTCCAGCCTCTTGTAATGGCAAGGAATGGGTTTTAGAGGCACAGGCCCCCGAGGGAGAACGCCCTGCCAACAGCCCCTTCTCTCTCAAACCAAGGGCTGCTATATTGTGCACCTTTGTACCTGTATTAGGAATGGCAGCTCTGACTCTTTGATGGCCACCTTAGGAACAACATGGTGTGGAGAATGGAGGGGTGGGGAGGAATGGATCCATTGATCCCTTTGGCAGCGGAAGAGAAAAAGAATGAGTCAAGCTAAATTTGTATCAGGATGTTTCATCTCATCTTCACTGGCTTTGCCCAGAGTTCTCTCTCAGGAGGATACAGTATCAGACCATCTGGCCTTTGCTTCATACTGATTAATGAAGGTCACCGGTTAATACATTTTCAACCATCCACAATCTAATAAAGGACAAGTCCCCGAGTTTTACATGAATCACTCAAACCTGGTGTGAAGGATGAGGGGCAGATCTGAATGGATTTATGAATACTGAATGTGACTGCCTCAGGAAATAATGACCTTGTACACATGACAGGGCTGTTAGAAGACAACACAAAGGGTCCAGTTAAAACACCTAATGATAAACTTGTTAGGATGTTACAAAACAATAGCTGGGTTATTAGCCATGAAGATACTTCTTCACTTTAGCCCAAAAGTTACTCAGCTGTATTGCCAAGGCTGGGAACAGAGAGATCAAAAGGACTTAAAACAGTTAAAGTCAGTATCAAGAGCATGGGGGAGGCAGTTGTCAATTAGATGTTCACAGAAGAACAGGCTGACAGAGAGACACAGGGACAGGCTCTATGGAGGGGGTCTGATGCAGCTGGGCCTTCCTGGGGATGGTAAGCCTTAGAGAGCATAGACATGCATAGAGACCGCTAAGGTGTTAAATTCCTTTTTCTCTCATGCTTTGCTATGCTATTAAATAACACTTTGTTTTTATAAAGCTGCCTGGTCACTGTATTAACTACTGGTTAGAGCTCCCAAAGGGAAGACTTGCAGGTTCTGAGCCCAGTTGTACCTGCTGAGAAATCATGGACAGTACACAGAAGGTTGTAGCCTGAGCTCTAGTCTAAGAGTGGGAGACTTATGGGATTCCAATCCAGGACAGGTGAAGGCATGAATTCTGGTACCTTAAGGAGGTGCACTCAGAGACCAGGGAGGAGTTAAAGGTATAGCTACCTCTGTAACTAAGACATCTGGTTGCAAATCCCATCTATTTGCTCAGTACTTTGGGGGAAAGGAAGTGGGATAAGGGCTGGTATTCTTTGATTTGCCTTTACTAACTTATCAGTTGGTTAATTTCTGCTGTGAGGTAATTTAACCTGTTAAATCTTTTCATGCTTTTAAAGGATTTGCCAAGGGTGCTTGAAGCTAAGAATAGGCACTCACACTGTGGATAAGCTAACAATTGCAGTTAAATGTGTGTGGGAATCTATGTGCATAAATGCATATTCAACTCAATCCTTCTCTTGTGCAAATTTAGTCTAAGATGTTACATAAATGTCCAATCATCAGTACTAGTAGTACTAGTAATAGTTTAAGGTTGTTATATAAAAGTTGTACCATCCACTACCACAAAGTATACCAACCCCTTTGTGACTTCCTCCTGCCAAAAAAGTCTAAGCAAATAAGTGGCTTTTGGAACTAAATATCAGAGATTCATGCAAAATCAGTGGCCTGATCCTTAATTAGACTGTAGGTGGCTGATGTTACAGTATTTATGTAACAGACAATGTCAAAGCTAATTTGTGCAGTATAAGGATGGGGCAAAGGATCAGTCTGTGATAGGATGCCCAAAATGTGAAATTATCTTTGGTAATACATTTTTTCCCCAGAGATCACCTCTTAGAGGTAGTTACAGCAAAGTTAGAGGTAGAACACCAAAATTAGAAGTGGCAGAAGGAGGATAACAAGAAAAAGGAGAGAGATTTCCACATCCAGCATTGCCAGTTCCATTGGTTTCACATGTAACTGAGCAACATTGTAGATTCAGCCACAGAACCCTTTTACTAGCCGTATGCAGCAATTTATATTTTTATAGTAGCACATGGCCTTTTTGGCAGTCTTGAACAGCAGCTAAACCCCACCAATTAACACTTGTACTCCCAGGGCACATTTTAACGGGAAAATGACTGGATACTTTAACTAATCCAGCTGCCTACACTAAGCACTAAGAACAAACGGACTGTTTTGGCTGTCTCAGCAATGAACTACTAATTGGTAATAGGGTAGTTAATGGATCCAGACTACTGAATAAAAATGCCCTCCTGCCCCCTTTAAAAAGTTATTTAACCGTCTTTCACAAATAATGTTATATTTTCCCAGACAGGACATGCTTTTCAATTGACTGAGTGCCAGAGATGGATTGTTGCTATTCAAACATTAGAAGACCTGATCTCTGTGCCAAGAGGTTTATAATCTAGTTCCAATTAAATCATATCTCATCTAGCTAGCAACCTTTTATCCATTTCACTAACAAGATTTTACAAGTGAGCCAAGAAAGCTTTTTTATTTTTTTGTTAAGTGTGTCACTCTCCCGCCCACAAAAGCATAGTGCTAATAGCACTGGCTATTTGTGTGAGAAGCCATGGGAGAACATCTCCATACATTGCAGCCAAGGCTCTCATTTTGACTGCAAAGCCTCTGCTGTTCCCAGTCAGAGCAGAGACAGTGAGCCGTGCCAAACTGTGTAATGTCTTTGTTATGTGGACAAACACCTAGCAGGGGCTAGGAAAACACTTCATTTGCATTCACTTATCACTTTATGAGGATTTGGATTCCAGTCTCCTGCAGAGTGGAAAGGCAAGAGCCTGTGCTTATTGTGCCATCCAAGATCAGTGAGATAAGTTTTTCAGGGCAGGGACTGGTTCTGTTTGCAATGCCTAGCACAATGGGGTTACGGTCGGTGATTGGGGCTCCCAGATGCTACCATAATCTAAATTACTGCTACTAATAATAGGGTTGATCATACTGTATTTCATTAACCAATTGGCAACTTAAGGAAGAATCAATATATGCAGTGAAAACAAAGAAAACAAATGGTATCTTTTGACTTTTACTCCTAAAGATTAAGAAGAGCATCAATCTACAGCTAGGGGATGAGGGGCTGATTCTCCGCTGGGTTGCACTTTCATAGTCATGTATACCAGTGCAAAGAACTACCATTCTGATTTGGCTACACAAAGTACAAGGTGATGGAGAATCAGAGCCTGAGGTAAAACACAGTAACAATACAAACATAGCACACTCAATGGTGCCTCCTATGCAGCGGAGTCGGAACAGTTTATCCATTGTGGGCCCTGTAAAGTAATATTATTGCTTTATCATTTTCCTTGAGTAGCTAAAGTTTATAGAACAGCCAAAAGAATCTTTCCATAGACATATCAGACAGGTAACATTCAAGGGACATCTTTCAGTTAAGCCAGAGTAACTATAGAGCAAATTGGAGTAATATCACACATCCACTGCTCTGGGTTTATGCTGGAGTAACTGAGAGAAGAATTTGAACCTAAAACTCTTCTGTGTTTTCCTTTTTCTTCTTTTCTCTTTTGCTGTATCCAAAGTGTGTATAAATAAGTAAAAGGGATAAATTTGGTCCACTTGTTTTATCTAAACTGAACTATATCCCACTGTTACATTGGGACTGGTTTTGAGGAGCATATTGTCTCTACCCTGTTACAGGAAGGCCAGTTATATAGGGACAATACTGATTATAGACATGGAGAGGGCCACTGCCTTTGATATAGTGAAGTGCCACTGAGGAATCTTGGGTGCAGAGGGCTAATGGCATGATGGCAACTGGTGCCATCACAAATCTAAAGAACTTTGCTGAAATTACTGTGGAACTTCTGATTATTTATATACAGCAGTGCACAGAGTTCCAATCAGAATCAAGGCTTCATTGTGCTAGGGTGTGGTACAAACACTTATGGAGACATAGGGTGAAATCCTGACCCTGCTGAAGCCAATAGCAAAACCCCCATTAACTTCAACGGGTCCAGGATTTCACCCATGGTTACAAACCAAGAGATTTGTTTCCATACCTCAGTGTATCTTGGGTGTCACACTGCAAGTTGTTTTGATAAAGTCAAATACGCTGAAAGTTAGCCCTGTGCAAGGCAAGCCAGAGGCCTATCCATCATGTTAAGATACTTAAACTCTATTCATGAATAGGATCAACTGTAAGCACTCTTTTATACTTTCAGCATTTGTATTGGATCAGCCTTTAAACATATGAACCTAATGTACCTGAAAGTAAGGCCATTTTGGGAATGAGATGATAAAAATGGTTGTAAATACTTCTCTTCTTGGCAAACTTCCTCTTTCTATAATGACAGAGAGGTAGAGTGCAATGAGAATGTAGAGGAAAGGGTGTAAAGGAACATTAGGATTTACAGGATGCATGTTTTAATCCATTCATTTCAATTTGTTTTTTTAAATGACAGAGATTGTGTATTCATCTTTGTCAGGACTTCAACAGCTTTGAAAAAATGTGGTAGCACAGAAAAGCAGCTGAAGATAGAGAACAGTCCATTTTTTATTAAATACTACATGCATATTTTATAACATGGGCAAATAGTACAATATGTATTTCTCTGTTGCACAGACATTTTGAGTTGTGTTTTCTAGGTTTTTATTTGTATTAAACTCAACAATAAAGTTTTGAATGGTATACTTTTTTACAGTTCTAAAATCAATAGAAGTCATTGGTTAGCTTTCAGTACTATATGCAAAGTTTACAAAAACTAAATCTGCTATACATAATGTAATGCTGCCTAAGAATGATGAGCACACTAGGACTAATGTTCTGATATTTTTTTTAAAAGAACATAAATAGCAATCTCTCTGTCTGAATAAGGGCTGACATTAAGAGATGTGAATGAAAGGTTAATCAGTCTGCTCTAGTGCACAGAACATGGGAGTGCAAATGTATGGAAAATTTAAAATAGCCTCATTAAGTCTGTATCAGCATTCAGAAGCAGAGCTGGTCGTGAAATGTATTTTACTTCCCACAAAAAAAAAAAATCAAAGAAAATGAAAACTTTTGATCTAAATAATTCATTTTACAGTAGTTGAAAACAAACCATTTTGGGGGGTTAGGGGTTAATTTTTTTTGTAACGAAAACCTGAAAGATTTTGATAACATTTTGATAAAAAGGGCATTTTTCATCTCAAGTTTTTTTGGGGAATTTTTTCCCTGATATTTCTAATTAGAAGACTCTCGCCTCTCCAGGACCCAATCCAAAGTCCATTGAAGTAAATGGAAAGATTCTGATTAACTTCAGAGTGTTTAGGAACAACATCCCCTCCCCCCGCCACATATGTCAGGAAGAATGGTCTATTGCTTCTTGAGACCAACAGAGTAAAATAACCCAGCGAGATTATGATAAATACAGCTTCTTTCCTGTACATCAAACAACAAAGCTAGAGTTACTGTGAGAGAGCAGGAGAAGAAAAAATACACCGAGAAGCAAGGAGTCAGGGAAATTATTTTTAAGTGCACTTGAGGGGTGGAGTTCTCTTTAATTTCTAACAATATAATCTTCAATAACATCTTCACTTTCCTTATCATCAGTTCTTTTAACTGGGTTTATCCTATTGCAACTTTCAGTCCATCAGTAAAGTAGATTGACAGAAGAAGAATCAAGAAATACATTGCAGATTACTTTCAACTCAATTAACAACATTTGTCTCTTGCAAGGAAATTAACTCCCCCTCTGATTCCCAGGGCCTTTCTGTGTGTCACATTCCAAACATTCAGAAAAAAAAAGTTGATGGTGCGATAGTTTAAGAGATTTCTGTGCAGATGAGGGGATATAATCTTACTGTCCAGCAGTGAATAAGTGAGATCTGTTTAAAAAAACAAATGGTTGGGGTGGGGCTTAAGGACAAGCTTCTTTAAATAGCCTCTGTCTAAACATTATCATATCCTATGATTTCATGTTTCTTGGCCTATGTATAAGCCTTGTCTATACTGGCAGCCACGTGTAGGATACATGTAACTACATGCCACAGTGAAAAGCATGTTGTGCCCAGATCCTTTCCCCTCTGCCTTCCCCCTGCCAGAGCTCTCCCTGCTACTGGAGACTTTCCCTGTGATGGGGCAAGGCTCCAGCAGCTCCCTGCTGCAGGGAATGGCTCCAGCAGTGGGGAGCTGCTGGAGCTTTTCCCCACTGCCTCCCCACTTCTGGAGCCTTTCCTTGTGCTGGGAGGCCGTGGGACACCACTGTTTTTAGCAGTGTAGCCATGGAAGGCACTGCTTGGGCACTTGGAGAGCCATGACAGGTACATACCCTAAGGTTCTGGCATGTCTTTACTCCACTCAGCTTAGCAACAGACATGCCAAACCCGTGGGAAAAAAACACAGAAATTGGGCTTGTTTTTTGCTTGTGAGTTGCTTGTTGGCTAGTTTTTGATTTGTAGCTTGTTGCTTCTTTTTTTTGATCAGCTCCTGGCAAGCAGGGGCAAGGGGGCAAGCAGGGGCAAGGGAGGGAGAGAGTCAGGGGTGCACAGCAGCCCCACCACAGTCCCAGACTGCACGCCGGGGGGTCTAGTCACATAGAGCGTTGGGGTTTTGAGGGACTGGCTTGTTTTGGCCTTGTTTTGAAATGGAATTAGCTTGATTTTTGGCTTATTGTGAAAGTCAGGGTGCTTATTTACTGTGTGAAAGTTGGCAACTGTGCTTAGCAGTGCCTCACCATCTATTTATACCCTTGTTGGGAGGGGTGCAGTGTATGGACCATACACACCACTGTAAGTGTAGACATAGCCTAAAATAAAACAACTGATCTGAATGTAAATACACATTTTAAAAGATTTGTACTACTTTTTTGATTAAAGCCACCAATCTGTTATCTAACCCTAGCTAGAATATACAGGGTGCTTTAACTCTGTGCCAGTCTTTTTTCTTTAAACACAGAACACCCCAATATGATTACCTTGTGGTTTCGTTCAACACCTGTGTAATCTGCTTCAGGTGGGATCTTTATATGAAGCTCAGCTTCATAGGCTCCTTCCCCATCATTCCGTGGGTTTATTATGAGCATGACACAATTTTCTTCTCCAATGATTAGTTGATATTTATCTCTATAAAAACATACATCTGATCATGAACTTTGAAAATACATATTTAATTGGATTATAAACATGCACAATTAATCAACCTGTATGATCCATTTGCTCTCCTAGCATCTATACTCAAAAATGTAGCAATTTTCTAAAATATCTGCCTTCAAGTTCTATGCACAACCAGCTACTTGACATAGAATTTCCAACACAAAAATAATCCCACGGAGAAACTCCACAGCAGGTTTGCAAATTGTGAAAAAGGGAGTGTACTCTAGAACAGTGAGGAAGGGGTCAGGGCAAATACATGTGCCACTGTGGACAGTCAAAGTGAGTTACAACAGAAATGGAAAGCAAGTTGTATTAAATTCCAAAGCCCTGATTGCACCTACCTACACAGGAATAGCTGATGTAGGAGACTAAACTTCATGAGGGTCCCCGTTGCACTGCTCCCTTGGAGTGGAGAAAAGTATAGTGGGATTTCAGCTCCCCTCTCTGCCTCTTTTTCCCCATGGACTGAGAAAGGATTTCAGCCCCCAAAACCAGCACATCTCCTGAGATCCACTGAGACTAGAGCGGGGCAAAATTTTTCAGACTAATATTTTATTCACCAACAAACCTGGTACTTGGCATCAGTAAGAAGGCATTGTTATAGCCAGCAACTGACCTGAGTTTCACATTTCATCTAGTAGTTAAGGCAGTTAGAAGTGTCTATATTTTCTTCTGAGCTGTTTTAATGACCACCTGTATTCTATTAGGTATAGCACACATATTTTTTTGTTTAAACTTACGGTGTAGCTGAAAGTTTCAAATCAGGAATGCACATGTTGTCCTCTCCACAATCCACCAGAATGTAAGCCTATTCAAAACATGTACCGGTGGTATTAGAGTTTTTCCTTGAAAAAAATCAATTCACTTCCTTGTTTTGATTATTACCAGCAATGCCACAAATGAAGGGGTTATTTCTGCAAGTCTTTACCCTCATGAGTAATCTCAGTGACTATGTATGTAATGGTTTTTAAGATATGAATGTATGAATCTTTAAAATTTTTCCCCACTATAACTTGGGGCTTACATGTTCTACAATGCAATCAAAACAGTAGTTCTGGAAGAGTTAAGATGCATAGTAATCTATTCCCATGAAATACATATTCTGAATTAATTAAACCCTTGTTGCATAACTTCTGTGAACACAACGATACACTATATTAAGAAAGATGCAACAGATAATATGTTTATGTATAGAACATATTGCATGCAAGGTCCATACCTGCTCCCTAACAGTGCTTTCTTGATAATAGTTCAGTATTGGTTTCACAGCTAGGTCATCTACAAAAATGGATTCATCCAAGCTGTAATTCAAACTAACACTGATTGGAGATAATTTATCTCGAAATTCTGTTTCGTCCTGTGAAAGGTAATCACATAATAAAAACAACACTTTAATTCACACGAATTCAGGGTTTTGTCTCTATTGAAAGAATAAAACAATGATTCTTTGAAGAGCGTCTTTGAAGACATTTTTTGATTATGTGGTATAGTTAGGAAAGTGAGGTTACTCACCTGTAACCGGTGTTCTCAGAACACATTGCCTCCACAGACCCACACTCTGGAAGTAGCTTGCTGAGCTGCGTAGACTCAGAACTTTTTCAAAGCAGTAGCCTAGAATGAGGCCGTATCTAAAACTCCCATCAGTTCTTGACCACCTGGCAGGAATGGAGGGAGGGCACGTGTGGATCTGTGGAGGCAATATTGTTGGTTTGTTCCATAACCAAGGATTTATACACATCAGCCTTGGTAAAAGTCCACCATCTTTATTGCCTATGCAGTCCCTTATATACTGCTAAAGCCCTTCTTGTCCCCACCTCACCTTCCTCTGCCCTTCCAGGGTGGCCTTAATGCCTACCCAGACAGTGTATTAAGCAGTTCCAACTACAGGTGAGCAACACTAATCTTTTCTCCTTCATAAATATACCTCCACAAAGCCCCACTCTTGGAGACTGGGGAGCAGTAGTCATCCTGGAGGTTGTCTGAGGAGAAGACAAAGACTAAATGACAGCTCTACTAAACTATCTCTTCAGACTAGACAGCTATGTTGAACAAAGGTTTAAAGCAATACTCCAGAGGGCTCCATATATTTCTTAGCTACTGGGATTTGGTGGAAATATGCCCATGAGGCTGCTATGGGTCTTCCAAGGATTCTGAATAAAATGGATGTGGTCTCTCTCTCAACTGATAACCCTCACCTCTTTTTCCTTCACAGAGGAAGTGGATTAAGTAGATAGATGCTTAATATTAGCTATTTAGGACTCCAGATCTGTCAAATAAGAAAAAGAGGGGTTCACTGAATGAAGAGAGGATAAGTCACTATTATCATTATTACTTTTCACTTATGTCCCACTTTTCCTTCATAGATCTCAAAGTGGTTTATAAAGGTGGGTAACCATTATTATCCTAGTTTCATAGCTGAAGAAACTGGGACACCAAGAGCTTAACTGATTTACCCAAGTCTTTCTACTTTATAGTTATTTTCTAATGAGTTTCAGTGTTTTGTTCTCATGCACTAGAACATCATCAGTGTGTGCTGTGCCACTGTTTACATCCAAATAACTTTGTTTGTTGCTTCCTGAAAATATTTCTATTAAAATTACAAGATCTAATTATATTTATTTGACAAAACCTAAATATTAGCCCTAAACTGCTTGATGGAGTCCCTTTGAAATAGATATTGAAAAGTGAATGATCATTAAATTTAATATTTTAATGCAGTTATCTTACCCTAGATAGAATAAGTGATTTACACAGTATATGCATGCTTTAGGATAGGGGAAAACTTAGGCAGAATTGCAGGGAAAACTTCCTGACATTAAAACATACGTGGCTGAGGACTACTCTCCCACAGGAAGCCCCATTCCTTGAACTCAACTGTACAAAAGATTTGTATGAAACTATACCTCTACCCCAATATAACGCGACCCGATATAACACGAATTCAGATATAACGCGGTAAAGCAGCTCTCGGGGGGGGGGGTGGACTGCACGCTCCGGCGGATCAAAGCAAGTTCGATATAACGCGGTTTCACCCATAATGCGGTAAGATTTTTTGGCTCCTGAGGACAGCGTTATATTGGGGTAGAGGTGTATCTCATTGACTAAGGAATGGACAAGGTGACCTAATAGGTCTTTCTCACATTTAATTTTATGATTATAGAATGTTCATGATAAGTGCTCTTTACTTTTTGATCATTTGTATTTCTGAGATTAATAACATGACTGGCATTTTGAGAGAGAGAGAGAGAGAGAGAGAGAGAGAGAACGAACTATAACAGTGTTTAAAAGAGAACTGGATAAATTCATGGTGGTTAAGTCCATTAATGGCTATTAGCCAGGATGGGTAAGGAATGGTGTCCCTAGCCTCTGTTTGTCAGAGGATGGAGATGGATGGCAGGAGAGAGATCACTTGATCATTGCGTGTTAGGTCCACTCCCTCTGGGGCACCTGGCATTGGCCACTGTTGGTAGACAGGATACTGGACTAGATGGACCTTTGGTCTGACCTGGTATGGCCATTCTTATGTTCTTACGTTCTTATATTTTATTCCTCCCATAATACTAAAACTGTGAGATGACAGCCAAGAATATGTTTAACAACTTACTCGGAGATAAACAACAAAGTCCCGGCAATGGAGCTGTTTCTGTCTTTCTATCACAATGGGGAAGAAATGATGCGATTGATGGTAATCAAAGAAGAGGGTCCTTTTAACAGCTCCTTTCTGTTTCAATGAATCTAATTGCAATTCAGCTTGTAGTGCTAGAGAATGTAAGTAAATTAAACATTTAACATGGAAAGAAAAAATGGTGAACAAAATTATAGCTAATGTCAATAACAAACTCTTTCCAGTAAAAATCAAAGTCTACATTTCAAAATGGGTTGCTAGATTACAGCACACTAGACATTGATCCAAAGTACAGAATATGTATAATTTGAATTAATCTTTGTAAATTTATTTTCACAGTCAACATGCAGTATACACAATTTCTATTTCCTAAGATTCTTTCTTTTAAAAGCATTACAAAATAGTCAAGTTCTTGCTTTTATTTTGGCAATTGGTAAACCTTGCTCAGTTTAAATAAACAAAACAAAAACAGGCAGTATTTTCTTAATTTATAAAGGACCCAATGCTGTATTCTTTGAATGCAGTCAAAATATCCAATTCAAATCAATGAGCCATAAATAAATTCATAGATATATAAAACTTTCTTACCTATCTTATCTGAAATACTTTGACCTTCAAAAGCCACACAGACTCTTACAGTAAAACTGTAAAAAGCAACAAAGAAAAATAATTAACAGATAGAGCTTTGTACTGAGTCACTGATTCCACTATTTCTCAGTCCGCCTTTCCCCCTTCTCAAAAGTTGTTACAGAGAGTTCACTGTCCTGAACCAATTCAGCAATCTGTCTCACTAGCTCTGTATCAAGCAGCTACACACAGTCCTTTTTTAGTTTCTTATGATGGAATTAAAAAAACTATCTGTGCATGTACCCAGCTCACAATCCTGTATTCCTTGCACACCCCAAACCCCAAAGGATGAAATCCTGATTCCACCGAAATCAATGACTAAAACGCCAATGTACTTCAGCGGGCCAGGAATTCATGGAAATACTTAAACAGAACTTTTTTAGTGCACAAGGAATTAGAGATCAGGCCAGAGAGTTTTCCATTTCAATTTAAAACTTTGCTGGAGTTGCCTATAAGATCAAGCCCTAAAAGTAAAAGGTCAGAGAAATTAATTTTTCAGTGTTTGTTATTTATTACATAAATGCATTGAAGCTGTATGCTAATAGCTTTATTTCTGGTGTGCGTTTTTCAAATCCCATGGCAAACGCTGTTCTCAACATAACGGCCAGCAACATCCATGTCATTAAAGATAATTATACTGCACAAACTTCAGCACATAGCCACCTAAATTATATATTTAAAATTGCCCACTTTCTTTTCTCTACATGTCATGTCACTGATCCTGACTAATACTGAAAAATTAAGAGAGAAGACCTTCTCTAACTATAGAGACTGACAGCACTTTATTTTAGCAAATTCTAGGGCATGTATTTTCCTTAATAAATCCATTATTTTTATCTAATCAACATATGTAAAGGTGAAACCATAAAATTTATTACTGGTTGTGGAAAGGTTTCATTTTACAAAGAGATGTTTTATTACACAATACAAAATATAAATGTTTAATGAAATTACATTCAAAAGCTTTCACAAATAACCACTGATGATCTTTTAAACCATTATAACAAGGTTAATGCTATTAGAAAGGCTTGACTTCCTGCTAATAGACACCACTGGAAACCCATCTTTAGTAACATGCTCTTGATGTCTAGTACTTGACACTACATACTAAAGTCCCAATTCTGCAAAACCATACTCCCACACGTAGTCCCATAGTTAGTCATGGGAATACTCATTTGAATAAGGGTTGCAGGGTGGGATATTAAAACTTGAAAATCTCCCTAGTTACTATGATTCTTAGAGACTATTACAATCAGTCTACACAGAGTCCGGTCAGCATTGGAACTATAAAATTGGCACATTTCACGTCAGAAAATGACACAAGTTAGATAAAATCCAAACATTTCTGAACTGGTCATTGCTTTTAAATACTACACTAATGTTATGGTATGTACCAACATAGTCATGTAGTCAGCTCAAAACTAGTAATGTTACCTCTAAAATAACCTCTAATCATATTGTAACTGTGTATCAGCTTCCTCTGACAAGTATAATAAAAATGTGCCACATCTGGGATTCATATAACTCACATGACCTTACTCAACATCTTCCTTCAGGGCAAACAATTTCCTTCATACCATTAAGCAAGACTTCACCATAGGCTCCAGAGACTATTAGAAGTGTTGATTCCAATTCCCCTGAAAAACTGCAAATTTGGGCCTATTTACATTTCTCCTAGAATTACCAATTAGAGATGAATAATTGACCATTTCTAAATATATGGGACAGCGTAGAGTGGGCATTAAATGGACAACATATACTTTGTTGAACTGATATGCAAAGAATTTAGTCATCAGCCTTTATAGGCCAAATTGTGGCACAGCTAGGGCAGCCGTGCAGGAATGTAAAGAGGTACAAAGTGCCCTCTTATACCCCTGTGGCAGCTATCTGCACAACAGGTAAGAGGAATCAGACTTTGTGGAGTGGGTATCCCCTCCCCATTCAGGTGGGTGGGAGCTGTAGGGAGTAGGCAGAATCTTGACTCTGCCCTCTCAATGCCCCTGGTGGTGTAGCTAAGCTACTGTGTCAGACAGCGTGCTGGGTATAAATCCATCACAGTGTACTCTTGCCCTGCAGCAGAAGGGAAACCCCTTCACAAGTCAAAATCCCCTTCCTTGGCTGACCCAGGGACAGCGCAACATGGCTGATGTGGAGGGGATCTTTGCAAAGTGATGCATGTCACTCAGATTAAGTGAAATTTAAGATTAAGGTGTCCCTTTAAGATTAGGAAATTTGTATAGTAAGTATATTTAAAGCAGGGCTTACATAAAATGACTTTAAAATACATTATGCTGTTTGTAGTTTGAATTAAAAAGTAATTATTGAAACAATACAATTTTAATGTATTTTGAACAGTTGAGAATTACAATGATATGTTAAAGATAGGTTAGGAACATTGTGGTTTAGTCCAAGATCCTACTTTACTTTCATAAACGCAGCAGATCTTCATGCACTTCATATGACTGAGATCAGTTAGTTGGCCCTTATATAAAAATCAAGGCTCATCCTTCCCTTCCAGGAAGAATAGGACCAAGAGGTGAATGTTTACATGGAAGAGCTTTTGCAGATCTGTCAGTCCACTGCATCCTCCCCTCTGAGAGATAGGGCCAGTAAGACTATGGAGTAGGCAGTGTTTGGGTCCTCCAGCACCCCTTCTGAGCAGAGATCTACAGCATATTCAAGAGGCCCCAGGAGTCTCTAACTGAATGCAAAGATCCCCCCCACTTCTGGGCTCCCCACAGCTGAGACAACATAACCAGCACCATTGCCTCACTGCCCATGGGTTCCTGCCCCAGATGCCTGGTCTTTGAAACATGTGGAGAGGATGATACTCTCTTTAGAGCAGCAGTAGGGTTGCCAACTTTCTAACTGCACAAAACCAAACACCCTTGCCCCGCCCCTTCTCTGAGGCCCGGCTCCTACCCACTCCATCCCCCTCCCTCTGTTACTTGCTGTCCCCTACCCTCACTCACTTTCACTGGGCTGGGGCAGGGGGTTGGGGTACAGGAGGGGTGAGGGCTCTGGCTGGGGGTGTGGGCTCTGGATGAGAGGTTTGGGTGCAAGAGGGGGCTCCAGGCTGGGGTCAAGGGGTTTGGAATGTGGGAGTGGACTCAGGGCTGGGGCAGGGGGTTGGGGTGTGGGTGGGGGCTCAGGGCTGGGGGAGGAGGTTGGGGTGCGGGAGAGGGTGCAGGTTCCAGGAGGGGACTCAGGGCTAAGGAGTTGGGGTGTGGGCTCTGGGAGAGAATTAGGGTGCAGGATGGGACTCAGGGCTGGGTTGGGGGTTGGGGTGCAGTAGGGGGTGCAGGCTCTGGGAGGAAATTAGGGTCCAGTAGAGGGTTTGACCTGGGGCAGGGGGATGGGGTGCAGGTTCTGGCTCCAGCCCGGTGGCACTTATCTCAGGCAGCTTCCGGTCGGCAGCATAGCGGGGCTAAGGCAGGCTCTCTGACTGTCCTGGTTCTCTGCGGCTCCCGGAAGCGGCCGGCATGTCCAGCTCCTAGGCATGTCCATTTCCTAGGCACCAGGGCAGCCAGATGGCTCTGTGCACTACCCACGCCCGCAGACACCACCCCCGCAGCTCCCATTGGCTGCTGTTCCTGGCCAATGGGAGCGGCGGAGCCAGTGCTTGGGGCGGGGACAGCCCGTGGAGCTTCCCTAATCTCCCCTGCACTTAGGGACCCCATGGACATGCTGGCTGTTTCCGGGAGCTGCGTGGATCCAGGGCAGTCAAAGAGCCTGCCTTAGCCCCACTGTGACACCAACTGGACTTTTAACAGCTCGGTCAGCGGTGCTGATTGGAGCTGTCATGGTCCCTTTTTGACCGGACATTCTGGTTGAAAACCGGATGCCTGGCAACCCTAAGCAGCAATAGTCTTCATACGTTTTATAGGGTAAAGTACTGCCTCTCTGAGAAGAGACTATGCCCCGTTTAGAGTCTGTCCCCCAAACTCTTCCACCTTGGTCCTGCTCCCTCGGTCAGATGGATTGTACCCTGCCCCCCACACACTGATGCAGTAGGCAAAAGATGTGGCTACTAGGGTTGGTTGAAAACACGAGTTATTGTCCATTAAAATTTTGAAACAAAATGAAAAATTTCTGTTTCGTTTGAAATTTTTTGCAGCTGTTTCTGATGAAACAAACCAAATTCAAACGATTCTAAATGAGAATTTTGTCAGCTTTGTTTTCTCTTCCCCCCTGGTCTCTCTATTTCTCCCAAGTGAAAATTTTCATTTAGAATAATTTTGTTGAAAAAAACAGAAAATTTCAAATGATGATCATTTTTCAAGAAAATTATCATTTTGCTCCCAAAAGTCATTTATAATCAATGAAACTTGGAGGAAAATGTTTGACCAGATCTAGTGGTTACACAGCCAGGGATATAGCAGCATAACTGCCTTTGCCTTATGCACACCCCATCCGTCCCTCCCCTACAACTGCAGTTGGGGTCCATGTGCTCACCTTCACACTCTGTGAGCAGAGACATGACTATGGCTATACATGAAAATGGCGCTCTACCCTTCTGAAAGGGGCACTTAGCAGTATGTATACAGGGTATGGGTGACACAGCAGAGCTTGAGAATACAAACTCTAAGTGGAATTTACTATATTTAATTATACAGTGTAAAAATCAAGAGAATGAAAAACTCATCTCTTAGGATCAGATCCTCTGCTGATGGGAATCCTCACAGTTCCATTGATTTCAATGGCGCTATGAGGTTTTACACCAGCGGGGGATTTGTCTTTTAGTATCTTGTCAAATCCAAGTGATATTTTGGATCATTAATTTAAACTACATTAGTATTTACTTTGCATGCTAGTGTGAAGACTGGGTACTGTGCATATGTACTGCTGCCCACTTCTGGATGGAATTGGAACTGCACATCATAGGCCCTTGAAATGCTAGCACAGCTAATGTGAGCTCCTTTAGCTCAAGTGCTAGTGAGCTGTGCTTTAGAAACAGGATGATCCAACTTGTGTCTCTTGTGCCATCCTGGTGCACAGCACAGACACAACTGTGAAATCATAAATTGCACAAAATTCGACACTGGGAATATCTAAAGAGACCACACAGTTTAGTCATAAACATCATGAGATTAGCGTTAAGTTAACTATTTTGAAAGTAGCGTCAAGTTTAAGGGAGATCTTGTGATGTTTAAATGGGCTTGTTTGTACTATGAGGCACTCTATGCTTGTAAGAAGTGGGAAAAGCTAAAAATAATAGATTTTATAATAAGTAAGGCCAAGAGAGTTAGAGCAATTAAGCAAGACTGGAGTCAAAAGGGTTTCTGAAATCTGGAAAGTTGATTTATAGCTCTGTGGAAAAATAGAACAAGTTCAACTTTCAAACTTCTTACAAACGCAAGTTGGTATGGTGATTACTCAACAAGCAGGACAATTTTGAACAATTAAAGGAAGAGAACTGCTGTAGATAGGAAACAACTGGGAAATGGCATCTTTGTTCTTTGGCTGTATGGCCTTGTCTGTATAATCAGTCTTGGATGACATGGAGGTAAGAACACCAGAGTCTTGTCTGCCCTATAGTGTCTATCATTGCTACCACCAGGAGAGCTACACTGGCGGCTATAAAATGAAGCCCATGATTGAACAGACAACAAGGTTTTTCCTCCAAACCTTAAGACAACAGAACAGTTTGCTTGAAATAAATCTATATCCTTCAATCTGATGTAAAAAACCCACACCAGTGTATTTTAATTCTAACACAACTAAATATTACAGAAATTTAAAAAGTGATCGCGAGATATGATACATGCAATTGCATCTCTTTAATTATCTTATTATAAGTTTTCTGCCTTGAATTTAGGCGCAAACAAAAGCTAGTGAATCTTTGTATATATAGCTAGTGAAGCTAGTGAATCTTTGTATGTCTTTTGTGCCAGCTGAATATTTGACTTTGTGAATATCTGTAAATATTTATTTAAAATACATTGGTTTTGCCTTGTGACTCAATTAATGCCTAGCAGTTATCCATCCCAGAGGAGAGATGTATAACGTCACAAATCACCACCTTATAGAGCCTGGAGACTCAAAGCTTGGTTTGTCAAAAGCAAGGTGTGATGTAGGTTACACATTCCACAGTGTGGAAAGGCTGGACTGTAGAAATTTTTTTGACAGAATAGTTTTCTGCTGAGAGATGGAATTTCATTGAAATAGACATGTTTTGTAGGAATGTGTCAATTTTGACAAAATTTTCCTTGGGAAAAGGTCAAAAGAAATAGTTTGACTTTCTTGTTCTATTGTGATAGTATTAAAATGTTTTAACTTTCATTTAGATTCATGTGGACTTATAGTCTATTAAATATTCACTTAAATATATGTATATATTACATATATTGTAATATATTACATTTGTTGTAATATATTACATTTAATATTGTAAGACTCTAAAGGCAAAACAAAATGAATCAAAATTATTTAAATAAAACAATAAAGTTCCCACCAAACATGTTGATTTTGATTAAACTACATTTCCTCTGCTCAATATGGGTGTTGGAGGACTCAACCTGTGCCTACACCATTGTCTTGCCAGCCTTGCCTCTCAGAGGGGAGGATGCAGTGTATTGGCAGAACAGCAAAAGTTCAAGTCTTTCATATAAATGTTTCCCTCTTAGCTCTGTTTTCTATGGAAGGGAAGAATGAGCCTTGGCTTTTACTTAAGAGCTGAGCAACTGATCTATCATATGAAATGCATTATAATTTGCTGTGTTTACGACAACAGACTAGCAACAGAGGGTTGCATCTGAAGAAGTGAGGTTCTTACCCGTGAAAGCTTATGCTCCCAATACTTCTGTTAGTCTTAAAGGTGCCACAGGACCCTCTGTTGCTTTTTACAGATTCAGACTAACACGGCTACCCCTCTGATACTTGACAACAGAATAGGGTCTTTGATTAATCTACAAAATGTTCCTAACCTTTAATTAGCATTTCAGTATCATTCTAAACTGTTGTATTCTTAGTATCTTAGCTGAAGTAAAATGCATGGACTAGATCATGATTATGAGGGCATAGATCATATAAAAGTCAGAACAAAATGACTCAGTGGTCCTGACTTGAACTTTTTTAGAATTTTTGTTTTATGGACATTTTTGAAATTGTGTTTTTTTCCCCCCAATCTGGAACATTTTTTTTTTCTCAAGATATCAGACTTTTCCCTGGAAGGGAAATTCCAATTTTCATCCATCTCTCCTGAACTGAAGTTTGTAATAGAAAAATTTGATTTTGGTTTGTCGATGTGGAGATATGTAATGCATAAAGAATTTGATTGGGGACATATCAATATGATAAACAGAAATGATTGTCAGTTCCTAATACTACTTATTTACTATTATTGATAATTCATTCAACACAAAGGGAAAGGTGGTTAAAGATTTGATACTATCGACTACTATTCTGTTCACTTATGAATCCTTGCCAGCTACTCCACAAACATCTACAGCTGAGCAGCAGAGGCAGATACCCCTCTATTTTGGTGAACCATTCACTCAAACACATGACAGTCAGCTATTTCTGTGTGAAAAATGTAACTCCTCAAATTCGTCATTTTAAGTTGCCTTTAGAAGCTCCAGTGTTTATACTTTCAGGTTGCCATGGTAAAAATCATTACCCCATGCCTAATCCACAGAAATCTGTATTCAAGTCACTCCAACCAAAGTTTTCAAATGCCTAAATCCATATTTTCTGGGATACTGATCATATCATTTGAACTGTTGGGAGTAGCAAGTACTTAGCACTAGAAATGATCAAAGATTATTAACTCCCTCTCCCCCAAAACAATTCCCCTGAAAAATGTCAGAGTTTTTTCCATTTTGCAAGGTTCAAAACTGACCCACTCTGTTTTTTTTCCTCCAAAAATTGTCACTATTATTTATTTATTTTTTATTAAAAGTTTTATAGACATTTTTCATTTACTGAAAACCTGGTTTACTGAAAATTTTCAACAAACCATTTCAACAGTGGATTAGATGATAAATTTGAATTACAATGTTGCAATTTTTTCTTTGGCAAAGAACATCACCCCATTTTACAGAGTGGGAAGTGGAGGCTTAGAAACGGTAAAATGCTTGTGTGAGGGATTACCATAGTTTGATAGATTTACAGAGAGTGGATAGTCAACACTTCTGAAAATTAGACTCTCCAGAAGGCCTCAGATTAGTCCCCCAGAAATGGAGATATTCAAATAAAAAGTTACAAATTTAGGCCATGAGTTCTCACCCTGATTTTGATACGTTTTTGCTGTAAAGCCTTAGGCAAGTCAGTTAACTTCTCTGAACTTCAGTTCCCTCATCGCTAAAATGGGAATAGTACTATTTGCCTACTTCATACAAACGTTGTGAGGCCAAACTAAACACCATTTGTAAAGTGTGATTAAAGTGTAAAACAGCAGTCAGGCCAATTGGTGCTCAGATATCATTGTGCTAAGCAGTAACACTGGAACATTTTTAATAGTGGGGGTGCTAAAAGCCAGCCTCCTTTCCCCTGTCCACCTTACCCCCCCAGAGCTGAGGCCGGGAGCAAAGCCCCAGGCACGGGACGGCAGCCGGGACCCCACACATGTGGGGTGGTAGCAGAGCCCAGGAATGCTGCAGCACCCCCCACACTCCTAGTTCCTGTGCCTATGGTGATAAGTGCAATAGAAGAGGCAGAGGTAAGAACAGAACACAAGTCTCCCTGGCTCCCAGTCTTGTGTTCAATGTACTATATAGTTTGGGGACTACTATTCCAACAGCCTTTCAAAAATTCAAAAGTGTTTTTTTTTTTTTTTTAATTATAGGAACTGGCTTTTTGGTTTTTTTACAAACATCTAGATAGTGAAATGCTTCCATGGGACATTGGCTGAACAGTTTTGAATTTCAGAAAGTTGTGGCAAATTTGTGATGATTTTCTTAACTCAATTTTTGAATGAAGAGAATTTTGTTAGGAATGTTTTCCTCAGCTTTAGTAGATGCTCTTCTAACTAAGGAACACAGATACCATGCTAGTAAAATTGTACATGCATAAGTCTAAAAGATCAGGATAAAGCCCAAAGAATTTTGCAGAGAGTAAAAAAATAAATTGTATGTGTTTATGGCATTTTGCCCTATGCTTTAGTTTTATAATCTTAGATGATGGCTAAAACAATATTTTCCTAATACTGGAAAGCATACAGTAATCCAAATCTTCTTAGACTTCCTGAAACTTTTCTGGTAGGATGGTTTCCTTTCATTCTTCTAATTTTGAAACGTCAGTCAACAGGCATTTCACACAAGTTGCACAGCTGGCTAAGAGATACAGAAATCTATCCCATGGGATGGAGGAATTATTTGCCTGTTGGAGTTTCTCTACTAATTGTTTTCATATGTACAATACAAGGTTATATCAACGAGAGAGAAAAATTACAGCATGGAAAATCAACATCTGCTCTTCAATCATTTTGGGAGACTGAATTAATTTACTTTGTATAGTAGGAGCTGAACCTTTAGGGAACTGTAGATTATAATATAATAGCCAGAAATGTAATCATCCTTCTACTAAGACACTTGAATTATGTGTAAAACTCTTGTAGATATAAACCAAAAACACCTTTCAGATTATTCCAGTACAAAGAATAAGTATTAAAGGAATAACTTTATCCACATAGTACATTCTCTTCTCCCAATAATATATTGCATTTGGAATGTGACCCATGACAGAAATATTTTAATGTTTCCTGAAGAGCTGTGCAGGAACCAGATTTTTATTTTGGGGGAGTTTCACGGTTTCAAAATTTCTTCTGTTCCAGAATGAAAACAAAAAACTTAGAAATTTCTCACAGACAGAAATTCAAAAATGAATAAATACATAAATAACTAATTTTGGCTAGTTGAAATGTATTATTCCAATTTTGTTATTATATATAATTTCAAAATGGCAAATTGAAATGTTACATTCCGAAAAGGTCAACACTTTTTGAAATGTCTTTTAGCCAATTTTCTTTCTAAATGAATTTTTATGAAAGGCAGCATTTCTTCAAAAATTTTTTACTTTAAACAAATCAGGAATTTCTGACAGAAGAATGTTCTGGCAGAAAATTTCCAGCCAGCTCTAGTTGTCTGTCTCCATCTGCTGGTAGGAGGTTACTTTATCTTACTGCTCTTAAGACAATGAAGAAACATATATTAATAAATGGTGAACCTTTTCAAAAAATCTATTTTTTTAAAAGAATATATATTCTATAGCTCAATGTTTATAACAAAAGTGTGCTGTGTTTCTTTGTGTTTGGGGTATTATTCACCTTATAATGAATAAATGAAGAACATGACACATGTGAACAATGAAGGAAGAATACATCTCCCACATTGATGGCGAATGTTTCTAAAATGCTAACATGGAATAATGCCAGTCTTTAAATATTCACTGTTTGGGTTGAATAAATAAGCCTTTTTTGCGAGCTTCCTCTCTTTCTTCTGTTTCATTTCCTACACTATGCTACCTTGAAAGACTGCATGAAAGCAAGACTTCAACTGGCCAAGAAGAGCTGGATACAACTTCCTATGGCACTCGTTATAGGAGTGCAAAACAAGGCATTCCGTCCCTTCCTCAGGTGGATGAGCATTCTCCTTCCTCATACAAAATATGAGGTGAACCAAAATGGCAGCACATTAAGTCAATAGAGTACCAGGGATGTAGCATCAATGTAATATCTTATACATCCGCAATAGACAACTGCGTCCTTACCAAACAGGGAAATGGATTCACTTTTGTAATAGGATCTTTTGCATCCAACCTGGTCTATGTTCCACCCTCTCAGACACTGCATTTGAATTTAGAGCATGATCCTGTGAGATGCTGAGCATCCTCAACTGCCATGGGATATGATGGTGCTCAGCACCTCACAGGATTGGGCTCTTGGCTACTACATTTCAAATGTTTATGAAGCAAGGAAAATAATTTGATTCTACTCTATGTTGGCTGGGTTCTAATACCGCGCTCATTACTGCAGCATCTGAGCACCTGCACAAACACTAGAAAGATGTCTGGAGCAAGAAGAGAAAGATTTCTTGGCTTATCGCTGACTTACCAGGCCACCATAATCATAGAGCCAGGAAGCTGACAGGTTTTATTGTCTGGATTTACAGTCATTGGGTGCAGCATGAGCTGAGCATCCACTGTCACAACAGGCCTTGCTCTACATGTCAGGGAGAGAAACAAAGGTCAATACATGCAGCAGGAATAAGTCGCTATGCAAATTAAGGGAGGTCCATGACTGCAGAGGGAACATTTAACCTTTTAATAATACAATTATCTTAAAGGCAGCTGTAAATATGGCCCCTCAGGTGGATGGGAGTTTCGTTGTTGCTGTTCACTTTCCTGAAGAAATGAAGATTCTGTTTGGCAGAAAGCATAACCTCTCTTTTTCCACAGATTTGGTCATTTTGATAATTCTTAACAAAAATTACAAGCTACCAGGACAAATCACTAAAACAGTGTGGTGTTTAGATGCTGCATGTGATTATTAGAACTGGGAGCACTGGCTGATGGGAGTCTGAAAGGACAGGAAACAGGAAGGAGGGGGGAGGAGTTGAGGAAGCTGGGAGAGTTACAGAGTGTGCAGCTACAGCTTGTAAAAGAGACTTCCACTGTAAATAAAGTTCTGTTGAAGTTTGTTAATACTTTGCCTGGTGGATACAACAAACAGGAACTTGAATTTGCAGTAGACATAGACACAGATGCATAACTGTGCAAAGGACAGATATGTACAACGAGATCCATTTAGCAAGCACTGTCCCCCCTCCAGCTATGTCAAAATGCTCACACAGGGTCAAATTCTGCCCTGAAGGCTCTGAAACCTGGACTAGGCTACACATTTGTACAGCTGACAGCAGCCTTTTAGTAGTTGTTTTACAACCCTATCATCTTTCTGCCATGATTCAAAAAAAGGACATCTTCAGATTTGCTGTCTCTGTAATGGTGTGTGATTCTCTCTGAAAAGGGGATGTGATTTGGCTAAAACAGAAGTTCTTAGGAAATATCTTAAATCAGCCATAGGCTGCAACCTAACTGACAGATCTTGAGCCATTTGACTTTGGAAGCCAGGAATAACGTTAACAGAAGAAGCAGCTGAAGATGGATATATATGACTGCTGTGACGACAAATGTACAGGGTGTATCTGTGAGTAATGGCTGGTGATTAATTAGCTACCCGGTAATTTAGAGTAGTTTATAACAGGGTTGGAAACAGAGAAAGTTCTAAATTACATGTGCACAGAGTATGATTTTATTAGACATTAACTTACAGGAGTCTGATAAAAATAAATCAGAACCCTTGAAGTTTTAATCTACAATTGGTGTTGTAGTGTTAATTTTTCATTGTAACATCAGTTGGGGCCTCAAAAATGAAAAGATTTCTTGCATTTTTGTACAGCAGCGAAAACAATTTCTCAAACAAACTTCAGTTTGTATTATGAAATGCAAATAGCTATGTTTGCCCAACAATACCAATTTCACATTAAAACACAAAAGTCAGGAAATGAAAAAAAGATAAGGTGCTCATAATATTAACTTGCCAAATGGCACAAATCCCCTTTTGGATTGCAAAATGAAATGTAGATCTATACATACTGTGACAGACCCAGACCAGTGGGATACAGGAGTCTGGTAGAGGACAAATATACTGGATGAGTAGTTTTCTGTTCCCTGAGTGACCAGAGCAGGGGCTGCACTAGCGTAATCAGGAACCTGCTAGAACCAGTTAAGGCAGGCAGGCTAATTAGGACACCTGGAGCCAATTAAAAAGAAGCTGCTAGAATCAATTAAGGCAGGCTAATCAGGGCACCTGGGTTTTAAAAGGAGCTCACTTCAATTTGTGGTGTGAGTGTGAGGAGCTGGGAGCAAGAGGCGCAAGGAGCTGATAGTGAGAGGGTGTGCTGCTGGAGGACTGAGGAGCACAAGCGTTATCAGACACCAGGAGGAAGGTCCTGTGGTGAGAATAAGGAAGGTGTTTGGAGGAGGCCATGGGGAAGTAGCCCAGGGAGTTGTAGCTGTCATGCAGCTGTTACAGGAGGCACTATAGACAGCTGCAGTCCACAGGGCCCTGGGCTGGAACCCGAAGTAGAGGGCAGGCCTGGGTTCCCCCCAAACCTCCCAATTGACCTGGACTGTGGGTTCTTCCAGAGGGGAAGGTCTCTGGGCTGTTCCCCAACCCACGTGGTGAATCTCTGAGGCAAGTAAATCCACCAATAAGCGCAGGACTCACCAAGATAGAGGAGGAACTTTGTCACAATACTAATTCTGATTCTCCATTACCCTGCATCTTGTGCAGTCATTTATTCCACTACAAAGTGGTTGCAAAACAATACCAGATCAGCATGGTAATACTTTATACACTGACTCCATGAGGTTCAGGGAAATGGACCAGCAGTCCACTGTACATATTGCTGTAATGTGCAAACTGAGATAATGCTACCAACATGAGTTTTTGTTACCCTTTCATTTCTTAACTTTTGCATGTCCATACATTTGTAACCTTAGGGTAAGATCATGCCCTGTCATTGCAGGTGTGTAGGGTTGGGAAAAACAGAAGGCTACAAGGAGTCAGGCAGTTTGCACTATTTATGCTCAGGATGGCTCAGTGTTTGGATGGGCACAGTTTTCTGTACAGCTCAATTAACAGAACAGCAGCAGATTTTGTCTTAAGTTTCCGAGAGCTGTAATTTATTTTAAATAAAAGCTTGGATTTGCAGACAACTATAGTAGGCAGCAAAAACATTGGAGACTAAAATTATGGGATCTGTAATTCATTAGCCACTGTGATTTTACTCCTGACTTTGAATTTTAGGCAAGTTTATAAAGAGGAAGCTATTTTGTTATGTTTCATTAAAACAATACATTCTCCCTCATAGAAATGGTCTTGCCAGCAGTCTGAAAGTAGCAGTCCTTGTGCTTGTCAAGTAGGTCACACCCTAGTGTCACTAAGCGTACAAGGCTACATGAAAATCTAAAATTATTAGTAGGTGCCGTTAGGCCATGGTAGGAAGTAACTCTTCAGTCACATGGCTTTTTTAATTCTCCCTCATTAAGGACTATTTACCTACAACATTTAAAGCTTTCATTTTCAATTATTTGGGACTCAGCTCCATTCAAAAAAGCATTGTTACAATTTTAAAATGGGAACAGTGTCATTTTTCTCGCCTGGCCTAACTTAAAGTTGGTAGAAGGATTTGATCAAAACACTTGTTTGTGGACTGAGACTGAGATAGGCACTTTCAACCAAAATGGAGAATTTTTCTGAGAATGGTAAGAATGTGAGAAGAGGGACTTATAGCACTATGGCATTTGCTGCTAAGAATACACTATAATTTATCATTTATTTACATACAGTACAGTGCTTGTGGATCTCCTGCTTGAGCTGTAAAACAAAACTTCCATAAAATTTACCACATACCTGTAAACAGCTACTTTCCCAGCTCCAAATGCACCTACTATTAAATCTGGAAAAAACAAAATAATTTAGTAAGAACTACTAGCTAACCTCCAGCACAATTTTGCAGCCTAATTTACTTGTATTCAAAATACAGTAACATAAAACAAATGAGCTAACTCATACTTTCCAGGTCATTCTACAAGAACATAGTGAGGAAAAACATTTCACATTTTTGCCATGGTAGCATATTAGTTCACTGTCAGCCTATATAACACAGTCATCCATGCCACAACCTCTCTCCATCTTGTCTTGAAAGGGAAACAACTATTTCTTTAAAAATCCACATATTTTACTCCAAACCATTACCTGTCTGTCACATGAATGAATGGCAAACAGATGCAACTTTTTGTGTGGACAATCTCATATCAGTTTAAATTAATGTAGTTTAAATCATTTTTTCCTGGTGACCTCTGATCCCATCCTGATTTATTAGTTGAATTGTATGTTTGTTAATTTAGGTATTACCATACTTTTATATCTATCTATAGAGAGAGTAAATTTTATAGTTTAAATTCTAACCATATATTCGTTTAATTTGCAAAGGAGGTCTGTGCCTTTAAGAGACCCAGTAGTGGCACACTCTAGGAACCTGGTGGCTGAACTTCGTGACTTTGTCCTCACCCACAACTATTTCAGATTTGGGGACAATTTATACCTTCAAGTCAGTGAGACTGCTATGGGTACCCACATGGCCTCACAGTATGCCAACATTTTTATGGCCAACTTAGAACAACGCTTCCTCAGCTCTCGTCCCCTAATGCCCCTACTCTACTTGCACTACATTGATGACATCTTCATCATCTGGACCAGGGGTAGGCAACCTTTCAGAAGTGGTGTGCCGAGTCTTCATTTATTCACTTTAATTTAAGGTTTCACGTGCCGGTAATACTTGTTAACATTTTTTAGAAGGTCTCTCTCTATAAGTCTATATTATATAACTAAAATATTGTTGTATGTAAAGTAAACAAGGTTTTCAAAATGTTTAAGAAGCTTCATTTAAAATTAAATTAAAATGCTGATCTTACGCTGCCAGCCTGCTCAGCCAGCTTCCAGCCTGGGGTTCTGTTCACCTAGGCCTGCAGCGGGCTGAGCGGGGCCTGTGGCTGGGACGCCGGCTGGAAAGGGGCTGGCAGCCAGGACCCCAGACCTGGGGGCGGTTCAGGGGTCAGGGCAGAGGGTGCAGGGCAGAAGGCTGGGTGTGTGTGTGGGGGGGTTTCAGAGGTCAGGATAGAGGGCAATGGGGGGTTCAGGGCAGAAGGCCAGGGGTGTGGGGGGGATTCAGGGATGCAGAGCAGAAGGCTGGCAGGTGTGGGGGTGCAGGGCAGAAGGCTGGAGGTGTGGGGGAGTTCAGGGGTAAGGGCAGAGGGCTAGGGGTGTGTGGGGGTACAGGGCAGAAGGCTGGGTGTTGGGGGGACTCGAGGTCAGGGCAGAGGGCTGGGGTGTGTGTGGAGGTGCAGGGCAGAAAGCTGGGTGTGGGGGGGAGGTCAGGGCAGAGGGCTGCGGGGTGCAGGGCAGAAGGCTGGGTGTTGGGGGGAGGTCAGGGCAGAGGGCTGGCTGGGTGTGGGGGTGCAGGGCAGAGGGCTGGGTGTTGTGGGGAGGTCAGGGCAGAAGGCTGGGGTGCTCGGCTCGTGGGGGTGCTCCCAGCCCCCTGCCCTGAGCGGCTCACGGCAGGGGGCTGGGAGGGATATGCCCTGTTCCACCTACTTTCCCCCAGGCTCCGTCCCTACCTCTCTCTGCCTGCTCTATGGAGCAGCGAGCACGCTGCCGCTTGGCTCTGCTCCACTCCCCCTCCCCCTCGCAAGGGCCATTGCTGGCAGGGAGAGGGAGAGGGAGGAGGAGGGGCAGGAATGCACCATGCTGTGGGAAGAAGCGGGGGATGAGGGAAGCTTGGCTGCCACAGGACCAAGCTTCTGCCTCCTGCCCCCGCAGGGGAGAGTGGTGGGCGGCCGGGACCGCCCCCCTCACCACTCTCCTCTGCGGAGGCAGGAGGCAGAAGCTTGGTCCTGCCGCAGTCAAGCTTCCCTCATCCCCCGCTTCTTCCCCCAGCGTGGTGCTTTCCAGCTCCTCCGCCCCTCCTCCTCCTCCTCTCACCGGGCAGGCAGCGTGCCACTCAAAATCGGCTCGCGTGCCGTGTTTGGCCCGCATGCCGTAGGTTGCCGACCCCTGATCTGGACCGATGGGAAGGATGCCCTTGAGGAATTCCATGAGGATTTCAACAATTTCCACCCCACCATCAACCTGAGCCTGGATCAGTCCACGCAAGAGATCCATTTCCTAGACACTACAGTGCTAATAAGCGATAGTCACATAAACACCACCCTATACCAGAAATCTACTGACCGCTATACTTACCTACATGCCTCCAGCTTTCACCCAGACCACATCACACGATCCATTGTCTACAGCCAAGCTCTAAGATACAACCACATTTGCTCCAATCCCTCAGACAGAGACAAACACCTACAGGATCTATATCAAGTGTTCTTAAAACTACAATACCCACCTGGTGAAGTTAAGAAACAGATTGACAGAGCCAGAAGGGTACCCAGAAGTCACCTACTACAAGATAGGCCCAGCAAAGAAAGTAACAGAACGCCACTAGCTGTCACCTACAGCCCCCAACTAAAACCTCTCCAGCGCATCATCAAGGATCTACAACCTATCCTGAAGGACGATCCCTTACTCTCACAGACCGTGAGAGACAGGCCAGTCCTCTCTTACAGACAGCCCCCCAACCTGAAGAAAATACTCACCAGCAACTACACAACACACAACAAAAACACTAACCCAGGAACCAAACCCTGCAACAAACCCTGGTGCCAACTCTGTCTGCATATCTATTCAAGGGACACCATTATAGGACCAAACCACATCAGCCACACCATCAGGGGCTCGTTCACCTGCACATCTACCAATGTGATATATGCCATCCTGTGCCAGCAATGCCCCTCGGCCATGTACATTAGCCAAACCGGACAGTCTCTATGCAAAAGAATAAATGGACACAAATCTGACATAAGCAATTACAACATTCAAAAACCAGTAGGAGAACACTTGAACCTCCCTAGTCACTCAACAACAGACTTAAAAGTGGCAATTCTTCAACCAAAAAATTTCAAAAACAGACTCCAACGTGAAACTGCAGAACTGGAATTAATTTGCAAACTGGACACCACCAAAATAGGCCTGAATAAAGACTGGGAGTGGATGAGTCATTACAAACCTAATTTTACCATACTAATTTCTACCTACTATTACTCGTACCTTCTTGTCAGCTGTTTGAAATGGGCCACCCTCATTACCACTAGAAAAGTGATTTTTCCTCCCTTGGTATTCTACTGTTAATTTGAATTGTCTCGTTAGACTGACCCCCCACCTGGTAAGGCAACTCCCATCTTTTCATGTACTATGTATAAATATACCTGCTACTGTATTTTCCACTCCATGCATCTGATGAAGTGGGTCCTAGCCCATGAAAGCTTATGCCCAAATAAATTTGTTAGTTTCTAAGGTGCCACAAGGACTCCTTGTTTTTACACTCTAGGAAGTTATTTTACTGTAATTTAAATTCGTTAAATTAATTTAGTTAAACCAGTGCACACATAGTGTGTAAACCAATCTACAGATTCTCTGTTGAGTAACATATCCCTGCCAGACACTCTTGGGCTGATTCTCCTTAAACTGGATTTACATTGCTGGAACTCCAGTGGCTTCACTGGAGAGCACACTTCAATGGATGGGAGCATAAGCTTTCGTGGGTAAGAACCTCACTTCTTCAGATGCAAG